>NW_015539858.1:92760-111529 GCF_001515605.1 Sinocyclocheilus anshuiensis
GTAGACCTCCCCTGTCATCCACGGCTTCTGGTTGGCCCGGACAGTGATGGTCTTTGAGACTGTTACATCATCAATACACTTGGTGATGTAGGCAGTGACAGTATCTGAGTACTCTTGGAGGTCTGTGGAGTTATTGTATGTGGCAGCCTGCTTAAACATATTCCAGTCAGTGGAATTCCAGTCTTGAAGAGCCTCTGACGACCCTTCCGGCCACACTAATATTTGTTTGTGAACTGGTTTGGCGACTTTAACGAGTGGTCTGTATTAAGATGAGAAAATCAAGGGTCAAGAGCATCTGGGTGGGCTGTCTGCTGCTCACTGATGTGCTGGTATAGTTCATTTAGTGCCTCACTCCTGTTGCTGTTGTTAGAGCTGGGAGAGATGTATACAGCAACGAGCAGTATGGCTGTATATTCCCTCGGTAGATAGAACGGCCGGCACTTAATAATCATAAACTCCACCAGGAGTGAGCAGTGTTTGCAGACCACAACAGCATCGCGGCACCACGCATCACTGATGTAAACATAAAGCCCGCTGCCGCAGGTCTTACTTCCCTCGACGAGAACTCTGTCCTCTCGATAGCATGTTAGCTGATCGAGCTGAATAACGCAGTCCGGAACGCTGTTGCTGAGCCATGTTTCCGTGAACACAAAAACACAACAGACCCTTACAGTCCTCTGAGTTGAGCATAGTAGTCGGATGTAATCCAGTTTATTGTCCAAAGAGCGTACGTTAGCCAGTACGATGGTGGGGATAGCTGGCTTGTGTGGGTTAGCCGCTAGCCTAGCCCGGATACCTCTACCTTTAGAGTTTAACTCTAAAAATGTGGTTCTGCCGACATCGAGCAGAAACTCACGACTGTATGCACGCTTAGAGACAGGTAGACGTGATGAAGATGTACGAAAACACTGCGACTCACAAGACAAAAAAACAGGAAAACACCGTTCTGATGGGAGAGAGAGAAGCCGTATCTTTTTTCATGTTATTTTATCACAAATAAATCTGATAAATCAAAAACTGGCTGTGTCTGTAGTATTATAGAGTACACAACATTATAATATTATTTTCAAATTAATTTTTAAATTGTTATTATTATAAATGATTGTTCCCGGATTAGTAAGTATTCTTGTAATAGAGTAGCAGTGGCTGGGATAGATTTTAAATATCAGTTCCATTTAAAAAGATGCCATCTAATCCTGTTTACATGAAATAAGCCTGCTCCCGAGCAGGTTTAAACTTACGGACCTGTTGCTATGACAGCAAGTCCAGAATGAGCTTCGAAAAACCAAATAATCCAAAATCATGCCAAATTGTCAACAATCAAATCCAGCTAACTGAATTTGTGACGTACGAAGAACGGGCCCCAGGCCCCCAAAACGGAGTTATTGAAGACACATGATGTCAACAGAGAATCACTGAAAGAGAAAATCACATTTTTAAGTTGTAACTAAGTTAAAACAGCTAGACAAGACAAAAGAAAAAATGGTGTGTGGTGTTGGTTATGTTTTGGCATCATCATTATTTGACCTGAGTTGGATTAACCTTATAGATTACAGCCACCCTGTGATTGTACAGTATAAGGTCTGGAATTTTCAGCATAACCAGAGAGATTTTTAAAAGCTCTTCTAATCAAATAATTTCCACAAAAAAAATAGAAGTTATTTAGGCACACAGACTTCAAGAATCAGAATGAGAACCTCAACAATGGTGACCATCAAATGTTGCAGTGCATTCTGGGTGCCACCAATCAAAACTCATCAATAGCTCCCATCATACATTGCGGCATGAATAAATTATGAGCTGAATTGTCTTAGTAACTTATTTTATTTTGACTATTTTCTTTTATTTTTGCTGTTTTTATGTGATATATTTAGTAGCTTGTTTTGTGATGCTCAGAGTTGATCTCTTTAGCTGAATATGCCACCATTGTTGAGATTCATACGCTGGTTCTTGATGTCAGAGTGTGCCTAAAAGAATGTTTTTTTTCCCCCCTGTTTTTTGATCAGAACTATTTTTAAGAAACTCTTTGAATTATACTGTAGAATTACAGGGCTGCTGTAACCAAAGTAAATTGAATTCAGAGATTTCAGTGATTCATTCAGGTCAAAGGATGAATATGTAAAAACATAACCAACACCACCCGATCACCTTTTCTCTTGGCTTTTCTAACTGTTATAATTCAGTTACAGCAGCCAAACAAAATCTTTTGTTAAAAGTCAAGGGTCAAGAACCCAACTTAAAGCAAACGCTGACCACTGTAATTATAACCTAAAAATTTAAAGATTTTCTCTTTCAGTGATTCTTTGTTGACATCAGGTGTCTTCAATAACTCCGTTTTGGGGGCCTGGAAACACAAGCTTTTGAACACGATGCCAGTATCATCTCCACGTAAACAACAAAAACATGAATTTGTGAAAAAGGTGACGTCATGTGCATGTGTATTACGTTTTTGTGTGGTGTTTCTTGATCGCCAAAGACTGGCCTGGCATGCATAACAGTAATTATTAGCATAGTGTTTTTTTTTTTTTTTTGTCCAATGAAATCAATATTTTTGTTTAAATTTTACTTAATTTTGTTTGTGCTATTTTACATTTTGAATGGTTAATTTGTAAGCATCTCATTTGATTAATTCTAATTAATTCTTATGTGTTGAATTTAATGAATAATATTGCTTGTAATGTGTTGATAATTTTATTGAGTTAATATCATTTTTTACAGTGCATTATCTCACGTTTCTAACTCTTTAAATATATATTAAGAATATACATTATATTAATGATCCATTAAGCATTATATAATGTTAATGATTTATTAATGAAAGTTATTATAAAGTGTTACACAAGTCACCTTTATTTACAATCCAGATTGTGTCAAAGCAGCTTTAAAGTGTTAAACAGGAAAAATGTGTGCTGATAATGCAAAAGGACAATAAAAAACAGTCCGTTTTTCAGTTAAAGTCAGTTCATCGTTGATTCAGTGATGTCATCATCCAGCCCAGTTCAGTTCTCTAGGGCTCGTATGGTTGACATGGTCTCCGCTGACATTCAGGGCTGCAGAGGTCGTCTCTAGGTGCTGATCCACCATCGGGACTGGATACGGACTGGATCCAGGTAACTGCAGTGACCATCTGATCTGGATACAGACTGGATCTGGGTGGCTAGTGACCTCGGAATAAGAATGAAACTAAGCGTATATGCCATTCTTCTTATGATGTAACGAGTACATCGGGTGTTTTGGGAAGTGTTCCCGGTTCTGGTTGACTTAATTAATGCAGCCTAACAATCCTTTAACGGATTTGAATTATAGAAATGCGATAGTGTATTATGTGTATGCCAAGTTAAAAAGATGGGTCTCTGATCTAGATTTAAACTGACAGTGTGTCTGCCTCCCAAACAACGCTAGTTAAATTGTTCCAGAATTTGGGCACTAAATAGGAAAATGATCTGCTGCCCGCAGTTGATTTTGATATTCTAGGTATTATCAAATGCCTAGAGTTTTGAGATCACAGCAGACGTGAAGGACTACAATGCGATATGAGCTTGCTCATGAACTGAGGAGCGAAACCATTCAGGGCTTTATAAGTAATAAGTATGATTTTAAAATCTATACGATGTTCAATAGGGAGCCAGTGCAGTGTTGACAGAACCAGGCTAATATGGTCATACTTCCTGGTTCTAGTAAGAACTCTAGCTGCTGTATTTGGGACCAGCTGGAGTTTGTTTATTAAGTGCGCAGAGCAACCGCCCAATAAAGCATTACAATAATCTAACCTTGAGGTCATGAACGCATGAATTAACATTTCTGCATTTGACATTGAGAGCATAGGTCATAACTTAGACATATTTTGAAGATGAAAAAAAAAAACTGTTTTACAAATGCTAGAAACATGACTTTCAAAGGAAAGATTGCGATCAAATGGCACACTTAGGTTCCTAACTGATGACAAAGAATTGACAGCACAGCCATCAAGTGTTAGACAGTGTTCTGGATTATTACATGCAGTGGGTTTTGGTCCAATAATTAACACCTCTGTTTTTTCAGAATTTAGCAGTAGGAAATTACTAGTCATCCAGTTTTTTATATCAGCTATGCATTCGTCATACCGAATTGGTATGTTTCGTCGGGCCACTAAGAAATATAGAGTGTAATCAGCATTACAATGAAAGCTAACACCATGTTTCCTGATGATATCTCCCAAGGGTAACATGTAAAGCGTGAAAAGCAACGGTCCTAAAACTAAGCCTTGTGGCACTCCATACTGCACTTGTGAACGATATGATACCTCTTCATTAACTGCTATGAACTGATGACAGATACGTCAGATAAGTATGATTTGAACCATGCCAATGCAATTCCACTAATGCCAACATAGTTTTGTAGTCTACTCAAAAGAATGTGGTGGTCGATAGTGTCAAATACAGCGCTAAGATCCAGTAGCATTAATAGAGAGATACAACCACACTCAGATGATAAGAGCAGGTCATTTGTAACTCTGATGAGAGCAGACTCAGTGCTATGATATGGTCTAAGGGGCC
This sequence comes from Sinocyclocheilus anshuiensis, assembly GCF_001515605.1. NCBI lineage: Eukaryota > Metazoa > Chordata > Actinopteri > Cypriniformes > Cyprinidae > Sinocyclocheilus > Sinocyclocheilus anshuiensis. The sequence continues at coordinate 97,296 of NW_015539858.1, forward strand.
GTTCACACAGAACACGTCTTTGCGTCTAAAAACGCGAAGCAGCGCGCAGGAATGTTTTTTAAAAAAGCGCTTTTGAGATGGGATGCAATAACAACAACATAATTTTTTTTAAGGAACAAGTTGTGATAAACGCTTGAAGAAATGTTATATAATTCAGGGTATCCAGACACAGTCACTACGAGTGCCTCCTCCGCCATGTTGCTGTCAAATGAAACAGTAAACAGAAGCTTGCAATGCTTGCCCCGCCTCCGAGTTCTTCTGATTGGTCCACTGCTTTGGAACTGCCATTGATGAGCAGCGCTGCGTGTAAAAGTTGAAATTCTTTTAACTTGACACGACGTCTTGAAGGGGTCATATGATGCAATTTCAATTTTTCCTTTCTCTTTGGAGTGTTACAAGCTCTTGGTTCATAAAAAAGATCTATAAAGTTGCAAAGACTGAAGTCTCAAATCCAAAGAGATATTCTTTATAAAAGTTAAGAGTCAACAACTTCTACCTAAAATGGCTCAATCTAACACACCCCCACATGTCTACGTCACGATGTGAGAAGATTTGCATAACGCCACCCAAATAGTCACGCAAACAAAGAAGGCGTAACTTTTATTCTCGCTGTTGCCGCCGCCATGTTGTGGAGACGCTGTGTGTTTCGTTGTGAAAGCGAAACTACTTTGTTTGGCCTTCCAAAAGAGGACACAACTAGAAATCAGGGGTTAAGTTGTATGTACAACACTGTTCCAGAACAGTTCAACCCAAATATTCAGGTGTGTGCAGCGCATTTTACGGAGGACTGTTTCTTGATCCTGGGAAGGCTGTGCACAAAAGCTATATAAAGCAATAACAACTTTGCAAGGACAGTCTGGCGCTTCTGACTCACAGCCTGTAAGTACGTTTACATATTTAAAGAATTTGCCACTGATGATTCAAATGCGAGTTTTAAGCAGTGTAGAGCAGCCATTGACATGCAACAATAATGTACATTATGTGGAAAATAATGTTTTTTGAACCTTAAGCCGCATAAACACATTGCATTACACCAAATACACTAAATATTGTTCTTTTAGCAACGTCATATGACCCCTTTAAAAACGCGCCGCACATGTGCGAGGCGCTGCAAAAGACGCGAGCGTAACGGTCATGCACGTCCGTCAAGCGCGTGTTTACATAGAAAAACAATGGAAAAGTAGCGCATTGGAATTGAAAAACGAGTTCTGTGTTTTTCTAAATCCTGACTGAAAATCCTCACAGATACCATTTAACTAAGAAAGAACATAATTGTGAGGAGACTGCCTTTTCTAGTATCTTTGACAGAAAGGTGAGAATTGAGGTTGGTCTGTAATTAACTAATTCTCCAGGATCAAGTTGTGTCTTGTTTTTTTAATGAGAGGCTTAAAAACAGCCAGTTTGAAGGTTTTCGGGACATTACCTAATGACAATGATGAGTTAATATTATTCAGAAGAGGATCTATGACTTCTGGAAGCACCTCTTTTAGTAGCTTAGATGGTATAGGGTCTAACATACATGTTGTTTGTTTAAATTATTTAACAAGTGTATACAATTCTTCCTGTCCTATAGCAGAGAATGAGTGGAATTACTATAGTGGACAATCTGATGCAATACTGTAGCTGTCAGTTATATTGTGGTTAAAAATGGTATAATTTTATCTCTAATAGTATTGATCTTGGAAGAAGTTCATAAAATCATTACTGCTGTGCTGTTGGGAAATGTCTGCACCACTGGTGCTTTATTTTTCATCAATTTATTCACGGTATTGAATAAATACCTGGCAGTGTGTTTGTTTTCTTCTAAAAGAGACGAAAAGTAAGCAGATCTAGCAGTTTTTAGAGATTTCTATAAGTAGAAGTACTTTCCCTCCATACATTACGAAATACTTCTAGTTTTGTTTTCTTCCAGCTGCGCTCCATTATACAACAGTGTCAGACTGTTTTCATTACTCTTCTTTTAGTGTAAAGGAGCAACGGTATCTAAAGAGCTAGAAAAGAGAGAGTCCATAGTTTCTGTTACAACAAGTTTTTTTTCTGAGCTATTGGATATGCTGAGGAATTGAGACAAATCGGGAAGATTATTTACAAAGCAGTGTTTTGTGATAGAAGTGATGGTTCTACCACATTTGTAACAAGGAGTTGAGTTTGCAGTTTTAGCTATATGTGTAGTGGGTTTCCTTCTGCGTTGTGTGTGTTGATGATAAAAGAGACCTCACACCATGATGCGGTTGTCGTGTGGTTTACTTTCGGCTTGCACAGGTTCTGTATCAAAGTATAACAGAAAGTGATGGTTCTACCACATTTGTAACAAGGAGTTGAGTTTGCAGTTTTAGCTATATGTGTAGTGGGTTTCCTTCTGCGTTGTGTGTGTTGATGATAAAAGAGACCTCACACCATGATGCGGTTGTCGTGTGGTTTACTTTCGGCTTGCACAGGTTCTGTATCAAAGTATAACAGACACTATCAGGTAGTAACAGGAGAATATCTGGTCTAGCTGTGCCTCTCATCGCAATGACATCCCGCGAAAGAGAGAGCGTTATAACATACAATAACAATTATAAAAACAAATACAATAATAATATAAGAGAGAAGAAAATACAGGGAAAGAAACCAATACTATAATGATCCATTTACATACCTGTATCAAAGTTAACAGACACCATCAGGTAGTAACAGGAGAATATCTGGTCTAGTTGTGCTTGTCAATCATTGCATACTGTTACAATGTACATTCATATAACAGGAAATACATTCAAACCTCTCACGGATCATTAAAGGTGAACAGATACAACTTCACACAATCATAAATGTATAACGCATAACACAGATAAAACTTTTAACTCTGTTTTACCGAAGCATGCATCGTTATGTAACGCAATTCAGCAGCATACTGCATGTGTGATGGCGGCCATTACATGAATTCATGCTTCGATTAAACATACTTTTACAACGTTCATAACTTGGATTACTAATCTCTTAATAAAGAGAAGTTACCAAACAAACACATTTCGTAAAGAAGATCCATAAACAGTAAGTAATTAACCATATTTGAACACTTTTTTGAGGAGCTGATAAAACATACCTCTCATCGCAATGACATCCCGCGAAAGAGAGAGAGCGCCCAGAAATTACATCAGCTCTACCCTCGCGCTTACAAACGACGTAAACTTACGTAAACAGTGCTTCCTGAACATTTTGTAACTCTCTATGCTTATTTTCTTAAGCAAACTCGTGTGTTATAGACCATAAAAGGTAATTCCACCCATGTCAAATTAAGAGGTGTACATTCAATCAAATACACTTGGAAACAACAAAAACAAGACATAAGAAACAAGGTTAAACTTCCAGAACAGGACAAACTCTTTGAGTTGACATTGTTTGTATCAATCTACTCATAGGTTTAATCAGTCTACCAAATCTCGTCCGTGTTCTCTGCTGTTCACCAGATTCTCCTACATTGCGACAAGAATATGTAGTATTTTGAGATGAACCCACAGGTATCTCTCTCACTATTGCTGAAACATCACAACCATGATCAACAACAGGCGTGACAGTTTGGGATACATGGTCTTCATTCTGAACATCTGATATAAGTGATATCTCATCATTTGATGCAATGTACAAGGACACTGAAGGATTGGAGTGGGTAACCAGTCTTGGGCTACAGGGTGATATGGCTGCCGAATAAATCTCTTGGGTATGACCAAACATAAAAAAGAATGGTGGGTAGCCAGTAGTCTCATGCCTGGTACAACTGTATAAAAAAGTCAGTGTATTCAACATCTGAGGCCAATTAGCTTTAGACCTCGGAGGCAAGGACCTTATCATGTCACCAAGAGTACGGTTAAACCTTTCAGTTTGACCGTTACCCATAGGGTGATAGGGTGAAGTATGAGATTTGGAAACACCAGACAATTTCAACATTTCTGCAATCAGAGAACTTTCAAAGTTTGCACCCTTGTCAGAATGGATTCGTGCTGGGAACCCATATATACAAAAGAAATTGTTCCACAGAACACGGGCAACAGACTTTGCAGTTTGATTCGGACAAACGTACGCACATGCAAGTTTTGTAAAGTGGTCGGTTATTACCAACACATCGACTGACTTGTTATTGACATCCTCAGCTGTCCAGAAATCGATACAAACCAACTCTAGAGGTGCTGTTGTAGTTATAGACACAAGTGGTGCTCTAGCCTCCGGCTCAGGAGTTTTACTCAACACACATCTCTTGCATTGCGACACGTACGGTTTGTGTCTTTCTCCATAGAGTTCCAGTAAAATATCTGCCTCGCTAGCCAAAGAGTGCAGTGCTGACCCTGACCAGCGTCATCATGCACCCCTTTCAGGACCAAACCTCTTAAAGCTGCCGGCACAACATACTGGTAAGATTTTTTCTTGGTCGCAGGACTCTTAGACACACGGTAAAGTATACCTAACTTGATTGTAAATTTGCCCCACTGTCTGAGTGCTCGTACAGTTTCTTTTGACTCATTAACCTTTTCTCTCCTAGAAGGACGTCTACCTCGCTCCACAAAGAACCTCACCCTACTGATCACTGGGTCATGACATTGCCTGTCGAGCAGCTCATCATGGGTAAACTTATTGAGTGGGCACTGTGCCTCATCCTCCAAACCCCTCAAATGCTGAACGTATGCGACTGCTCTAGCTGCTGCACCTTCCTCCCAGTGACGATGAGAACGGAACACAGCTGACATCTCCTCACAGGACACTTTCCCTCCAGCAAAACTCTGAACCAGGTTAGTCACTTCATGACACTTCTGTGACCCAGACATTTCCTCAACAACCTCCTCTTTTGTACGTTCACAGGACAAATGAAACATACCCTGCACCTGCTCAACCCCAAGCGTCTCCGCTTCATGCCTCAAGATGTCATATGGTGTTCTGGTCAGTCTGTGTAGGATCCTGGAAGCAGCAAAAGGCTCTCGACTCAACACATCGGCTACAACGTTTTTCGATCCGGGTATGTATTGTATGTCGAATTCAAAAGGGGCTAGCTTCGCAACCCATCTCTGCTCGCAGGCATCAAGCTTTGTTTTGGTCAAGATATACTTGAGCGGGTTGTTATCCGTCCAAACCGTAAACCTGTGCCCACGAAGCCAATGACTGAATTTATTGCAAATGGCCCATTTCATAGCCAAAAATTTGAGCCTATGAGCCGGATACTTAGACTGAGCACAATTAAGTGACTTTGATGCAAAGATGATTGGCCTCGCAACCGCATGACCCTCCTGAACTTGGGAGAGCATGGCCCCAAGTCCACTTGTCGAAGCATCCACTGACAGTATAAATGGTCTTGAAAAGTCAGGGTGAGCAAGTAAGACCTGATTTACCAGCACAGTCTTAAGATTCTCGAACGCCCCTCTGCATTCATCAGTCCAGTCATCAGGAGTGAGTTTCCGGACAGCTCCCGACCTTTTTCCAACACCCCTCCCTTTCCTAGGTCTTTTCAGCTGAAAGAGAGGCTTTGCAATCATAGAAGAATTTTCAATGAAATGTTGATAGTATATAACCATGCCCAGAAATTACCTTATTTTTCCCACAGACGGGGTAACACCATCAACTTCCATTAAGTCTTTCTCGGACACATTTACAATAGCCTCTACCTTCATAGGATCACTAGCCACTCCTTCCTGTGAAATAATGTGACCCAAAAATTTGACTGATCTACGCAGAAACCTACACTTGGAGGGTGAGAGTTTCAAGTTGTGATCTCTGAAACGTTGAAACACCATCTCCAGTCTCTGTAAACTTTCTTCCTCAGTCTTACCAAAAACTAACAGATCATCCGGGTAACAGAGCAAACTCATAAAATTTTGATCACCGAAATTGGTCAGCATCATTCTCATGAACGTAGAGCCCTTGCGGTAAACGGTTGTACTCGTGCAAACCAAGAGGGGAACTGAAAGCTGTACATTTCTTATCCTGCTCATGTAAAGGAATGTTGTAGGTCCCAGATGTTAAATCCATGGTACAAAACAAAGCATTCCTCCCCCAACACCGCTAGAACGTCTGCTTGGTGAGGGAGAGGATGTGTGTCCTTCACCGTACAGGCGCTCAGCCACCGAAAGTCAGTGCACAACCGTAAATCACCGTTCTTCTTCCAAACTAACACTAACAGTGACGCAAACTCACTGGACGATTTCCTGATTATTTCCATCTGTTCCATCTCATCGAGCATCTCTCTCAATTTTTGATAGTGCGCCGGGGAAACTCTGCGATACGGTAACCGGAAGGGTCTGTCATCAGTCAACCGAATGTGGTGACAGAACCCCTTTGCTTCACCGCAATCCAACGAGTGCCTAGAAAAAACACACTCATATTTCTTTATCAGATCAATGAGCTTGCTTCTCCAGAAAGGCGACACCTCACAGTCATTTACAGGTGCATCTCAATAAATTAGAATGTCGTGGAAAAGTTCATTTATTTCAGTAATTCAACACAAATTGATGACAGAACCCCTTTGCTTCACCGCAATCCAACGAGTGCCTAGAGAAAACACACTCATAGTTCTTTATCAGATCAATAAGCTTGCTTCTCCAGAAAGTCGACACCTCACAGTCATTTAAGTTTAAGTCTTTGAGGCCCAGCTCATCCAAACGAATGTCACTGAAGTGCTTAGCACCAGACACTGAGCTCTTCGCTGATAAACTACCACAAGGACTGCCTTCTCCATTCTAATTTATTGAGATGCACCTGTAAGATTAAGTCTTTGAGGCCCAGCTCATCCAAACGAATATCACTGAGGTGCTTAGCACCAGACACTGAGCTCTCTGCTGATAAACTACCACAAGAACTGGCGCTACTCATGGCTACATTATGGAAAACTCTTTGTTCTTGCACATGATCGAAATCTTCCAAAGCAATGCATTCTTGCGGAGCACAATTTCAGAATTTGTTGGGTTTATCATTTTCACCGGGAGCCAACCGTCGCCCCCATAAAGGCGAGATCACTCTATCGATAAGCACATTACGATGGACGCAGCGAGAAGTACTAGGTTCAATCACAACTGTAGGTTGTGGGACACTAAATCTGAATCCATACACCTCAAGTTTCAGATCACACATACCTTCAGGACTAGTCTGCTTCCCACCGCACCCAACCAGGACAAAGTCTGCCGGGGGAAACAATTCCTGATCCAGGACTCCAGCTTTCTCTCAGTTGAGGTACCACATTGGCACTCAAAGTAGTTGCCATGGAGCCACTGTCCAGCATTCCCCTCAGACAAACTTTGTCATGTACCAAAACACTGGTATAAAAAAGACTGTCATTCTGCACTGACTGAATAGTATTTAGAAAAATAACAGTTTTATCTTTGTTTACATTCTCACAATAAAATTAATAAACCGACTCAACATCAGTGTCCAAGGAGGAACTTTCATTTTGCCCCACATTGCCCTCCCCCCAATGGAGGCTTTCTAATTTCCCTGAGGCGCGTCATCTCCTTGTCTGCCAGCGCTTTCCCTGGGCACAGTTTTCTCACAATTGAAGCTCATATGCCCAGACGAAAAACACTTAAAACAGAGATTATAAATCTTGCAGTGAGCAGTAGTACTGTGATCTTTGCTGTTACAAACTCTACATTCACGGCTGTTTGTTAGAATTCTTGGGCCAACCACCACGCACAGATTGTGCATTGCACACAAGAGCCTTTTCCAACATAGTCAGGACTTTGTCTAGAGTGCTATTATCGGTTGCTGGTGTGGCTGTTTCTGACCTATGAGGAGACAGAGAAGTTGAATCATCAATAGGCTCAAGAATTTTGGCTGTTTGTTGACACGCAACTCGCTTTGTCACTTTCTGTTCCCTAAGCATCTCATCCAATCTCTCTTGGACCTCAGAAGCTGTCCACGACTGTGCAGGTTTGCTTTTGAACACAAAAGACAGTTCCTTAGAACACAGCATCTACAGTCGGAGTAACCATTCTGTTGCTCAGACAGACCTTTATGATGTCGCTGGCCCTCCCCACTAGTCTGTTCATTACTTCTTCAACCCTTTCGGAGTCTACCACTTCTTTTTTGTTTACATACACTCGCATCAGTTCTTCCCACTCCATCATGGAACACTTGTCCGTACCATCTCCGCGATAATAAGGTGGTGCAGTTATCTCAGACTTCAGTACCAAATTTAACTTGGAAGCATCGATAATGGTTGCATTCGGCATCTTAGTGTCAGCAATGTTAGCGTTTTCTCCAAAACAACCACTAGATGGCAGACTTGAATGTCTAGTCTTATGTAACGCAATTCAGCAGCATACTGCATGTGTGATGGCGGCCATTACATGAATTCATGCTTCGATTAGACATACTTTTACAACGTTCATAACTTGGATTACTACTCTCTTAATAAAGAGAAGTTACCAAACAAACACATTTCGTGCAGAAAATCCATAAACAGTCATAAGTAATTAAACATATTTGAACACTTTTTTGAGGAGCTGATAAAACACACCTCTCATCGCAATGACATCCCGCGAAAGAGAGAGCGCCCGGAAATTACATCAGCTCTACCCTCGCGCTTACACACGACGCCTCTTGCATTAGTGCAATTAGTTAATAATAATAATTTCAATAATCTAGTGTAACAACATTACACTTGCCACATCTGGAGTATACAGAAGACTAGATAATGATCTGAAATATCATCACTCTGCTGCAGAATTCAATGCCATTGACATCAATTCTGTTTGATTTTTTCCATGTGCATTAAATCTAAAGTATGATTATGACAATGAGTAGGTCCTGACATGTGTGGTCTGACCCCAATAGAGTTCAGAATGTCTATAAATGCTGATCCCAATGCATCTTTTTCATTATCTACATGGATATTAAAATTGCCAACAATTAAGACTTTATCTGCAGCCAGCACTAGCTCAGATAGAAAATCAGCATATTCTTCAGTAAAGTCTGTATGGTGCCCTGTATACTGTAGCCAGCCCAGTACAAACGTCAGTAGGGATTTATCATTACCACTTATTACACTAGATGATGTTATATAAAGCACCATTACTTCAAACGAATTATACTTGAAACTGGACCTCTGAGAAATACTGAAAATACTGCTATAAACTGTAGCAACACCTCCCCCTTTACCTTTTGGACGCGGCTCATGTTTACATAACAGTACATTGGTGGGTAGACTCATTTAAAATAATGCAGTCATCTGGTTTTAGCCAGGTTTCTATCAAACAGAGCACATCTAGGTTATGATCTGTGATTATATAATTTACAAAAAGTTCTGGAACGTTTTTCATTTACTGTTTCTTGCTTGTGGAATGATCTTCCTAATCCAGCTGACTGCCTGAAAAGATTCATCTGAAAATTTGCCTCCTCACTTAACTGTATCCTGCTTCTTCTATGCTTTCACTATTCCTTAATACCTCCCTGTTCTAGCTTGTACTATTTTGAAAAACATCTGAAACTTTGTATGACTAGCACTTCTCATATTTATTGCTTCCCTAAGATGAATTGTTTGTTGTATTCCTCTTGTCAAGTAAGTAAATTTGGATAAAAAGCACCTGTTAAATTAATAAATGTAAAAAAAAAAAAAAAAAATCTTCTTTTGTGTTCCAAGAAAGTGATGGAGGTTTGAAACAACATGAGGGTAGGTAAATGTCTGTTTTTGTTTTGTTTGTTTTGTTCTTAAAAATAAATAAATAAAATAACAACAAAGAGAATGTTTGTACACATCAGTGCTAAGGCAACAGATAGGGGCAGATTGTAGCAATCACTGTAACTGCAGGGGGGCATGACACTTTTTTAATTGTTCCTGGCCATTCTCAGCTAACTGACATTACCCACATGAACCAAATAAGGACGCTGTAATGCAAGAAACATCCATTTCATTTATTTCAGTGTATATGTTATGCTATGCAATGAACCAAATTTGTATCATGGGTGTTAGCGTTCCTGTTATTTTAATTTATGTAATGAAACCTGTTTGAATTGTGCAAATGTGTGATCAGTATTTATCATACAAGTTGTTGAACAAATGAAATTTGAATGCACACACTATAAAACTGGCATTATTTTTTAAAAGATTCATACATTGGCTTGCTCTGTTGTTCTGAGCTCAGAGGCTCATGTTAAAGGGACAGCTCACCCAAAAATTAACAATTTGTCATAATTTACTCACCCCACAAATTGTTCCAAACCTGTATGAGTTTCTTTCTTTATTGAACACAAAAGAAGATATTTTGAAGAATGTCTATATCCAAACAGTTGATGGTAGCCATTGACTTTCATATTATTTTATTTTCCATACTATGGAAGTCAGTGGCTATCAGCAACTCTTTGGTTGCTGACATTATTCAACATCTTCTTTTGTGTTCAGCAGAAGAAAGAAACTCAGGTTTCGAACAACTTGAGGGTGAGTAAATGATAGAATTGTAATTTTTGAGTGAACCACCCCTTTAATCATACATCCCTTTAACCTTTATTTGTATGTTTACTTCTCAAGGCTAATGCAGTAACTCCTTGATTCAAAAGTCAGCCCAGGAAAAAACCAAAAACGCCTGGAATATTTGTGTCCAGACTGAAATAATGATTCTAAACAACAACATTTAATGTTTTTTATTGATATCCTTAGACAGCAATTCTTTACAGTTGTATTTCTGATTGACTCCTACTTGACATGTAACAATTAACCTCAGTTATGGTGAACAAGGACACAACTTGAGATACAGTGATTTTCTGAGACAAGTAGTTAGCCAGGAGGCCATCCCAACTGACGACCACCCAGAACGTGGATGTGAATGTGGTAAATGGACTGACCCCCATCAGGACCCTCATTGAGCACCAGTCGATATCCTCTGGGCAATCCCACCTGCTCAGCACACTTCTTAGCAACGATCATCAGGTGTCCAAGCAGCTGTGCCAATATAAAACAAACAATTATAATACATAATACTTAAAAAAACATCTAGTACAGACCTTAATCAGTAGGTCTAGTGGCATACAGTTTTCAAAAAAGTGTTATTTTTGTTCATGTTATTTTATTATAATTATTATTATTCCTCCTAAGAGACATCTAGTGGTTAGAGTTGCTTAATGTATAGAGACCAGTAAACCTATTTAACCACTCCCTGTTCGCTACTTTTTGGGTTGTGGCTATAAGGGATACAGCTCTGACCGGAAACTAACAATGAAATGAAATTTTCTACCTATTAGATTGTGTTCTATTAACGTCTACACCTACCCCAACCCTAAACCTACCCCTTACAATAATAAAAAAATAGTAATTATTGTTTTACAGTGTGACAAAAATTACGCTGTATTGATGCGCGCATGCCCAGTAGCGCCATATGTATCCCTTCTAGCCTTAACCTACTTTTTGGCACCCTGTTGAAAGCCTGTTTGGGCAGACATGCGTTGGTGTTTCCTAAAATGTAGCCCTGCAAGTACAGGCTTTTAAAATACTATGCAAGTGCCTGGATGTGGAATTTTGTCTCTTCTAAGTGATAAGATCCACCTATAATCAGTTTGAACATTGAACTGACTTGAGCTGAATAACAACACTATTGTCTTCTATAGAGCTCTAATTTGGAGCTACTTTACAGCAGAATTTAAATTTTTCATATATTTGAGGTTGTTTGCATCAACGATTTTGTTATTTTCCTGTTTAAAGGGTTACTCCACCCCAAAATGAAAATTGTGTCATTAATCACTTACCCCCATGTCGTTCCAAACCCGTAAAAGCTTCGTTCGTCTTCGGAACACAATTTAAGATATTTTGGATGAAATTTGACAGGCTTGTGACAGTGCAATTTACTTGGCAGTCAATGGGACAGTCAAGGTCCAGAAAAGTATGAAAGACATTGTCAGAATAGTCCATCTGCCATCAGTGGTTCAATCTGAATTTTATGAAGCAACGAGAATACTTTTTGTACGACTTTTTTCAACAATTCGTCTCCTCTATGTCTCTCCGCATCATCGTAGCGCCATTTTGGAGAACATCCGCTGAACTCAAACTGCGTACACAAGGATACGTTTTCTACGTGTATTTACGCTTTGATTTGAACGAAAACAGCGTATCCGTGCAGCGCGGCTGACACAGAAGAGCGTACGGTGCTTGCGTTCAGCGGATGTTCTCCAAAATGGCGCTACGGTGATGCAGAGAGACATAGAGGAGACGAATTGTTGAATAAAGTCGTTATTTTAGTTTTCTTCGCGTACAAAAAGTATTCTTGTCGCTTCATAAAATTCAGATTGAAACACTGATGGCAGATGGACTATTCTGACGATGTCTTTCATACTTTTCTGGACCTTGACAGTGCAATTTACTTGGCAGTCAATGGGACAGTCACAAGCCTCCCGCTTTTCATCCAAAATATCTTAAAATGTGTTCCGAAGACGAACAAAGCTTTTTAACCCTTTAAATGTACAGTATAACTCACCACAATTTTGTAATTTTTAAAAGCATAATAGTAATTTTGAGTTGTTTCCAAGGATAAGAGGCAGAATCACCATACAATAGGATGTGGCCTAGGTGATGGCAAATAGTTTTTTTTTTTCTCAGCTTAGTCTTTTCTCTGCTTGTGTTCCACATAGTGTTTGTTCTGATGGACACCAACAATCTAAAGTAAAGCATTTTACTAAAATTTTCATTTTGGGGTGGAGTATCCCTTTAAGGCTGCTTTGAACCTACCTGTATTATATAAAGAGCTATTTTTTAAATGGTGACTTGACTTAATGTGAGCTGATTGATAGGGTTCAGAACTGTTTATTAAATAATTTTTAAATGTCTATGGAGAAAGCAACGAAAATAATAATCAACAGATTCATGTGCACTAGATTCATTTGGGGGTCTGTGGCTTATGAAGCTTTAACTTCAAACACATTTAGTCACAAGTATCAGTTTAATACTGACCTTTTTATCAGCGTCCTCTGCTTTAGAGATCTGGGTAATGGGCTTTCTGGGGACCACCAGGAAATGAGTGGGAGCTTGAGGGGCCACATCATGGAAGGCAATACACTAATACACAAACAACCAGAATGTTATAAAACGGATAGTTCTGGTCCTTGATTCTGATTGGTTCGAAGATGTTGTAAATTACACTACAAACATACACCTTTGTTTACTTCTGTGTGTTGCTCGGCAACCACTTTGTTGGAACCACAACTGTTTCTGAGGAACTGTTTTTATTTATATCATTACACTTTATTTGCTCTGTTTTATTCTGGGAAACCTTACTACGTATATGGAATAACCGTTTTATAAAAGCAATAAGCCCCAAGAAGCCGTGGTTTACAGTGAATTTATAACAGCTAAGGGGGTTTTAGGCACTCCGCTTGCATCGTGCCTAACAACGCCCCTTAACTGTTATAAATTCACTGTAAACCACAGCTTCTTGGGGCTTAATGCTTTATTTAACAACGTGTATTATACATTCAACTAGGTTTATGAAATACATAAAAAGAAACATAAAAAGTGTACAGCTGCTGTGTAACTAAAACCATTAACATAATTTTGCTCTGGGTCTAACATATGTGCCATCGCAATGTACAACACAAAGTTGTGGAGAAATGTGTCAGTTCACATTCAAGTGCAGAACACGTGAACTAGCACTTAAATATGGCACATTTCCAAATATCCTCGATTTCAGCTGAACTACAGAACTCGAATTGAATTTGAAACTTAAATGGGTCATATGATGCGATTTCAATTTTTCCTTTCTCTTTGGAGTGTTACAAGCTCTTGGTGCATAAAGAAGATCTGTAAAGTTGCAAAGACTAAAGTCTAAAATCCAAATAGATATTCTTTATAAAAGTTAAGAGTCAACCAGCCTACCTAAAACAGCTCGTTCTAACACGCCCCCACATGTCTACGTCACGATGTGGGAAGATTTGCATAACGCCGCCCAAATGTTCATGCAAAGAAAGAAGGCGTAACTTTTATTAAAAAGAGGACGATATCCGCTTCGTCATGCCTGGAGCTGATCCGTGCTGGTCACTGAGGAAATACATCAACTTCATGCTGTGGATCGCCGGATCGGCTTTCACCGTGGACATAGCGGAGTCCAGCCCGTCGATGTGACGACCCGTCACATGTGGTTGCCGCAAGCCCACCGGATGCTCCTTCGTCAAATACGCCGGCCGCGCCGTTCTCAAGCCCGCCGCCCCTCACTCAAGGCCACGGTGTGTGATGCTGTTTCGTTGTGAAAGCGAAACTACTTTGTTTGGCCTTCCAAAAGAGGACACGACTAGAAATC
>NW_015539858.1:111731-113533 GCF_001515605.1 Sinocyclocheilus anshuiensis
TAATGTTCTTTTTAGCAGCATCATATGACCCCTTTAACTGCAAATGCATCGATAACAGTGATCAGATCAGTTTAATGACTCACTGGTATAAATCGAGCCTGAAGCCATTTTAAAGGGGTCATATGATGTTGCTAAAAAGAACATTATTTTGTGTATTTGGTGTAATGCAATGTGTGACTTGTACTGTGTTTTTACGCTTTGCGTTGCATATTGCACCGCGTAAACATAAAACCATGTCTGCATTTGTGATCGGAGAAATGACAAACAATAAGCGCTACTCTACACTGCTCAAACTCGCGTTTGAATCATCAGTGGCAAATTCTTTAAATATAAAAAACGTACTTACAGGCTATGAGTCAGAAGCGCCAGACTGTCCTTGCAAAGTTGGAACTGCCCCACTTTATAGAAACATTATGTCCTCTTTTGGAAGGCCAAACAAAGTAGTTTTGCTTTCACAACGAAACACACAGCGGATTGAGTGAGCGGCACCCGGCGGATTCGACAAAGGAGGCTTGTACAGACTGCAGTACAGCTGCACAAACAGCAGACATCGCACCTGATCATCTACATAAAAGATGTTCGCAGGAATCTCTTTACGGATGATTTTGCTGAATATCGTGTCTCCTCCCGGCTGCGCGCTCTGAGCTCGCGACACTTCATCCGCCATGATCACAAAGATCTGCTTCTGCAGCTACGCAGCTGTCAAGCACACACGCACGCGCACCCACACAACTCAACGCTGAGCTAAGACCAGAGCCGTTGAAAGAGAGAGTTGCAACAACGGAAGTTCGAAATGCTTGATCGTCACGTGGTTCACGTAGACTTCAGCTGCGTCCCAAATGATGCACTTATACACCATGTACTTATGCACTATATACTCAACCATGTAGTGTATGAATTATATGTTTATTTTGTCATTCAGCATTGAAGTCTGGTAGCCCCTCCCCCTTCGCTACGTAATTTAAGCTGCGGCAGTTGAGTGCATGAAGTGTCCAACATTCCACACTTAATTTTTTCAGTTATTTAAGTGCATCATTCGGGTATTTAAAGTGCACTTTTTCTTTTTGGATTTTTCAGTGTGAACGCAGTACTCGCACTATTTATACTACAAAATGTCATAGAATAGTGCATAAGTACGCGATTTGATACCTTTCAAATAGTTCCAGGAAGTTCATAGCAGGCAATTGTAATACATTAGGTGAGTCCCAAATCGCGTACTTATGCACTATTTCATGACATTTTGTTGTATAAATAGTGCGTTCACACCACTGATCTATAATAGAGAATTGGATTGCTCATGACGTCATAAAAGTGAAGACTCCACGCCACCATGTTGGTATACCCTATTATTCCCATACATTCTATTGAATTAATAGGAAGTTGTAGGATTTAAATGAGAAAACATCGCCTAACAAGTCAGCGTTTTTATATCTGAAGTCTCACTGTACATTCTTCACAACGCAAACGTCCTAAGCATGTAAATGGCTATTTGTTTAATGTCGGGAATTGAACATTCCAAAAAGAAAAAGTGCACTTTAAATACCCGGATGATGCACTTAAATAACCGAAAAAACTAAGTGTGGAATGTTGAACACTTCATGCACTCAACTGTCACAGCTTTAATTACGTAGCGAAGTAATATATTTTTATAATTCATACACTACATGGTTGAGTACATAGTGCATAAGTACATAGTGTATAAGTGCCAGTGTTGGGGAGTAACTAGTTACATGTAACGGCGTTACGTAATTTAATTACAAAATAAATGTAACTGTAATCAGTTACAGTTACTAAGAAAAAAT
>NW_015539858.1:113843-114600 GCF_001515605.1 Sinocyclocheilus anshuiensis
CTGAAGTACTGTCCAATATTAGCATGTTTTCGCCCTCAGCCAGTTGTACAATATACATAATTTTCTCCCCGCTCCAGCAGCTGTAGCGACGTCTTGTAAGCAATGCAGGTGTTTTGTAGTTTTGTAAGAATCTTAATTTTCTCCCGACATCAGAGCCACTGAGGGCGCAGTGCATTAGTTTTGTTTTCAATGGTAATGCGCTACTGAATACACCTACATTAGTTTATGTCTGCGCAAATCATTTTACTTCAGACTGCTTTCTGAACGAGGGACAATTCAAGGCAGGTTTTGTTAAAAAGTTCAAACTCAAGGATAGGTCAGTACCCATTGATCGTGATCCAGCTGCACTTGCAGAAGAAGCAAGCCTGACACTTTATATTTTTTGTGATTATTTGCAGATCGCTTTTGCTCTGCCACAGAAGAAAGGGGCGGGTGAGCAGAGCTCATTAGCATTTAAAGGGACATGCCCCAAAATGAGTCACTGTGAACAGAGCAAGGTAAAAAGGGTGTTGTTTTACACGACCACTGAGGAATTTTAACCAAAGTATGTTGCAACCGTTCATGAAGACCCTAAAGAATCATACCAACTTGTGGAAGATCAATGTCCCCTTTGAAGCACAGCCACCACAAAATCAGACTTACTTTGATATCATTCTGAGGTTAAATACATATTTAAAATCATAACAATAAATATTTTATTAGCTATGATACTGTTTTTGGAATCAAATCTTTACATAGCTATGACAGTAAACACTGG
>NW_015539858.1:114779-114997 GCF_001515605.1 Sinocyclocheilus anshuiensis
GGCGTCGTTAATCAGTTTGAGCTCGATTGAGAAGCAGAGGATATTATTGAAGAGGATCGTGCAGAACCTGCAGAACCTGTGCTTTTAATGGGCCTATGTTTTTTGTTTGTTGTTGTCTCATACTTTTAGATGTGCTGTTATTTGTAAATGCTACTGCTTATGTTAGCTTTTAATATACGGTTTTATCCTGATTAAAGCTTTAATACAGTACGGCAACT
>NW_015539858.1:116196-123172 GCF_001515605.1 Sinocyclocheilus anshuiensis
CTCAGTAACTGTAACTGATTACAATTACTTTTATTTTGTAATTAAATTACGTAATTCCGTTACATGCAACTAGTTACTCCCCAACACTGTGTATACCCCACGCCTTAAAGTCAAAACTGTATAAGAAGAGAGGCAGAAAAACATTCTGGAGATTTCTCTGCAGAGAACTTCTCCACTTTATTCTTGATGTAATAAAGTGTACCTTCTGGCATCAAAACCCAAGACTGAGTGTGGTTCCTCAGATTAGCGGAAGATTATACTACACTACCACTGAATAAGAACCAACGTCCCCCTTTACTCATCTCTGCCCCCACATGTACATCTCCAAACATGCAGCTCCCATAAACACATGTATGTGCAACACACACACATGTTCTACATCTTTCTTCTTCTTTTTTTTTTTTTTTAAACAGATAACCTAACATAAACCAAAGAAAAGAAGGAAAAGGGTTCAGCATGTAAACAAACATCAATAACATGTAACTTATGCTCCATGTATCATAAGCATGGCATGCTGTATGAACACTCAGTGTGTGACAAAGTCTTTGAACCTTAAATTAGGCTTGGAGACTCTTCCTGATCGAGTGACAAACAGAGAAGCTTGTGAGTTTGGATCCTCTTGCTTGGAACTGTCAGTGTGCTGTGGTGACGGCACATCACATCCATTTTTTGAAATGGCATGTGGCACTACAGCACTTGGATTTGCTTGGGGTTCAGGAAAGATCATAGGTACAGACATGGTAATGGTAGGACAGTACGATTCAGGTACTTGTAGAAGGTGGCGACGGTTCCTCACATAGGCTTTGCCATTAGACTGGACGACATAACTGTTGGGTTGAAGAGCCTTTCCAGAAACCGTGGCCAGTTTGTCAAACCCACAGGTCGTTTCCATCCTTACCGTCTGCCCAGGCTCCAGAGGCGAAAGAAATCTGGCAGATTTGTCATGGCTTCTCTTCCCTTTTTGTCTGAGTGCAAACAAAGCTGCCTGAACATTAGACTCAACTCTCGGTGTGAGCTGGGATGGTACCAGGGGGATCAGAGACCTGGTGCGTCGGGACAGTAGACGTTGCGCTGGAGAAGGTAAGCCATCCCTAGGGGTGTTGCGCAGGTTAAGTAAGGCTGCATAGACATCAGAGCCATCACGTGCACACTTCTCAAGAAGATGCTTTGCAGACCTGACACCACGCTCTGCCAAGCAATGGATCTCGGATAATTAGGACTGCTCGTGACATGCTGAAAATCCCACAGGTGAGCAAAGTTCTTGAATTCACTGCTTGAAAATGATGTTGCATTTTCGGCAGAGCCGGACAGTAACTAAGTACATTTACTTGAGTATTGTACTTAAGTACACTTTTTGAGTATCTGTACTTTACTTGAGTATTATTTTTTCTGGGAACTTGTGACTTTAATTTCACTACATTTGAAAGACAAATATTGTACTTTTCACTCCACTACATTTCTATCAAGGTCCTCGAAGTAGAAAGTCGTTACTATGTAGCAGCTTTGAAAGTCAGTGGGTGATTTTTTTCTTTTCTATAACGTGACTTTCTTTCTTTTTCAGACAGTTTATCAGTAATCACTCTTGTAGGGCTACATGAAGTGATTTCCCAGCATTTTTTGAGTACTTTCACTCAAGTAATGGAGTTAAGTACTTTGTCCGCCTCTGATTGTCGGTCATTAACTGTTGGGGAATCCCATGAACAGCAAAGTGTCGTTTCAATTGCCTGATCACAGTGTTACTGGAAAGATTTGGAAGGGCATCAAACTCCCACCATCCAGAGTATGAGTCCACCAAGACGAGGTAATGCTTGCCTGACCACTCAAATATGTCAGCTGCTGTGATGGACCATGGCTGTCTGGTATCTGGTGAAGTTGCAAAGGTTCTCTCATCTGGTGCTGCTTTAAAGCATTGCATGGGGCACATCTGGAGACTTCTCTTTCAATGTCACTGTACATTGCAGGCCAGAACATGGTTTCACGTGCCCTTCGCTTAGTGGACTGAAGGCCAGGATGACCTTGATGAAGCTGTGTTAAGTAGTGTTTCTGGAGAGAGTGAGGGATTATATACCGCTGACCACGCAGAATCAAACCATCATCCACTGTCAATTCATCCCTCATTGCATAAAACGGACGGATGTCATGTGGAACATCCTTATATGAGTCAGGCCAGCCAGTGAGAATGGTGTCCATGAGGCGTTTGCAGAGAGCATCTGCCTGTGTGGTTTGCTTAAGTTCCTCAATCCTTCTGGATGACAACACCCCTTCCAGTGCTAACACGTCATAGTCCTCAATGGCTTCAGGAGTGTCTGTGGTAGGGAGGTGTGCATGTGAAAGTGCATCCGCAACATACAGTTCACGGCCTCGTTTATAGATCACATTAGCACTGAAGTTTGAGCATCATCCGCTGGATGTGCGCCGACACCGTGTGCAGAGGCTTTCTCAGGATGGTTATAAGAGGCTGATGATCTGTCTCCACAGTCACTGGGTGACCATAGATATAATCATGGAACTTTACACAGGCAAAGACTAGTCCCAAGAGTTCTTTCTCAATTTGCGCATAGCGCGCTTCAGTGTCAGTGAGAGATCTTGATGCGAATGCAACAGGCCTGCCATCCAGAAGACAGACCGCACCGAGACCGTGCTGGGAAGCATCAGCAGACAATGTGCACATCAAAATACTGTAAGACGGGTGGACTTGTCAGATGTCCCTTGAGTGTGTCCACAGCAGCAGTATGTTGTTCAGTCCAATACCATTCTGCATCTTGACGAAGGAGCTGACGGAAGGGAGCTGTTATCTCACTGTAATGGTGTATGAATTTAGAAAGATAATTGGTCATGCCAAGAAACCTCTGCAAAACATGTTTGTCTTCTGGGGTAGGCATCTCGTGGATGGCTTTGGTTTTTTCTGGGTCAGGCTTGACACCTTTGTCTGTGAGAAGGTGGCCTACATATGGCACCTCTGAGACCCTGAAACGACATTTTGTTGGATTCAGCTGCATATTTATGGCTCTGACACGGTCTAGCACACATTTAAGGCATTTGTCGTGTTCCTCAACAGAAGAGCCCCAGATCAAGATGTCATCCACAACTATTTCACAAGGCTGCCCAGAGAAGAGCTGTTCCATACATCTCTGGAAGACTTCACTTCCAGTTGAAATCCCATATGGCATTCGTAGAAATTTGTACCTTCCGAATGGGGTCATAAAAGTTGTGAGTTTCGATGATTCCTCGTCCAGAGGAATCATCGAATGATCGATGATTCCTCATCCAGGCGCATGTGATACATGACTGGAAGCTTACCAACATTGTCAGTACGAAACAGATCCTCATAATCACTGATCTCGGGTGCCTGCTGTTGTACAGCATGTACTTCAGGGCTGAGTTGTATGAGATTTAGCCTCATGCTGTCAGGTAAGCCTAACAAACTTTTAACATTTCTATCCACTATGTGGAATAGCAATTGTCCTCCTGAAAGAACTAGGGTAGCAGTGCCCAGTGTCTGGATTGTTTGACCACCATAGGCTATCAGATTTACTGTTTGACTGATCAATTTGGGCGTTGTGGTCGACGTGCTGCAATGTGGATAGAGACATAACATTGCATTTAGCTCCAATGTCTATTTTCAGCTTGACCTGCTTGTTACTGGTTGTTGAGAGTGTGATGAATATTTCTCCTTTGTTTGCAAGCAGGTCCACACTTTCACAAAGAAAATAATCTTGGTGGACCTCACTTTCCACTTCATTCACTGTGTAGGTTTTTTTCACTAGGTCCACTAGATGGCGTCATCCGTCCACCTGTATATTGAGGCTTAGATCTACAACATTTGGCAAAGTGATTCCACTTGTTGCATGAGTTGCAGCGTTTGTTGAAAGCCGGGCATTTGTTGCGCTCAATAGCGTGCTCGCCCCTGCAATTGTTACAGCGTCTTTTGTATTGCTGCACTGCAAACACTTCAAACTCTCTTTTGAGCTCCTTAGTACCCCTTTCAGCATGCTCAAACAGCATACATATTCTGATCGCCGATTCTAATGTCAAGTCTTTCTCCCTTAACAGCTGAGCACGTACTGCATCATTGTGAATGCCACAGACAATTCGGTCTCGTATTAGTTCATCAGTTAGCGAGCCAAAGTCAATTTTTTTTTGCCAGCAGTCTTAACGTAGCCACGTAGGATTGAATTCCTCCGTCAGGTTTTTGCACCGTGCTATTGAATGCGTGTCTATCCATTATCACGTTCCGTTCTGGCAAGCACATCTCATCAAATTTGTTAATTAACACATCAGGATCCTCTTTGTCCTCATCTTCTTGAAAGTGAAATGACTCATATTTATCTAGTGCATCCGAACCGGCTAAATTGAGAAGGGTGTAATCTTGCACCTTCTTTGACTTGTCGGACAGTACTGCTTTGTTGTACACGTCCCATTCTCTCTTGAATTTCAGCCAGTTGTTAGCGATGTCATCGTCAAATACGAGAGGTTCTATGCGTTGTAATTTTGCGATCCCGCGATCCCGCTTCTGACACCATGTAGATGTGCACAAAACAGAGGAGTCGTGTGATAACTTTGTATGAACTCCTTTTAATGTGTAACTACCACTGAATAAGAACCAACCTCCCCCTTTACTCATCTCTGCCCCCACATGTCCATCTCCAAACATGCAGCTCCCATAAACACATGTATGTGCAACACACACACACACACGTTCTACATTAATCAAGCAAACTTTACAAAGGAAAGGTATTATTTGATTCTGATCATCATCTGATTTTGATCTATCACCTGATTCATTAGATTTTCTTTTTATTTGTTTACACATGATGTAATTTGTAAAATCGTTTCCATTACAATCAACTATAGTATATATATATATATATATATATATATTCTAATGGTAACTGAGGGCCTAATGAATCTTAATGACATGATATTTAGTGTGTTGTCTTAGAAAATTAATTCCCAATAAGTGAATTTCAAGATCAAATTAAGTGAAAATTAAAATTAATCATGTTTAATGTTTTTGATTCTTGTGCACACCTCAATTATTAATATATAAATATATTTGTTGTATATTCACAATTTAAACAACTTAAAAACTCTTTTTACACATTTAAATATGTCGACTTTTGTTATGCACTTATTTACAGTATTAATTTATACATTTATAATAAACTTGTTGTAAGCATGTTGTCCTTGTATAGTCTCCACCATAGTTTGCTGCGCTGCATGGGAATGTTCCTGTCACTCACAGAAAGTAGTATGAACATATGGTTTCCCTACTGATGCGGAAAGGGGGAAAAATTATGCATCAAGTTTTATTAAATTTATACGTATTTGTATAGTACATTATATTTCACACACTGTTTCAAAGCAGCTTTACAGAAAATTATTTTTCCACATTACAAATAAGAGTTCTGTTATCAGGTGTAACTGTGTCAAAGTATCATATGGCAGAAATGTTCTAAAATTAGGCTGTACAAATCATGCAGTTAGTTGACATCATGTATTCAGCAGAAACAATGAACACATTAAAGCAATGATTACATTATGTGATCATGTTGATTACAATGCAAGGAAAATTGAGCAGTTTTGAATGTTTACTCAGAGTTGGATTGGCATCATCTGAAGTCCTCTCAAAGGTTGGCGTCATCTCTTCATAGGTGCTGGTCATCTGAAGTCTTCGTAAGAGGCTGGATATAGTCAGCAGGAGCAATCTAAATATAGCTATAGATTACACCAACAAAATGATGTAATCATACTTGGGAATTTGCACTTTTTCACAAAAACTCAAAACATAGGGAAAGACTTGCAAAACCTAGTGAGCTGAGACTGTGCATGTGATGTCTCATTACAGAGTGGTTCATTCTGGTGGTTTTTGTTCTGAAAGCAACATAGAGAAGGAGAAAAACAAGAGAAATGGTTAAGTGATGATCCATATCATATCAGTCCTGTGGCATCACTGCTTCTCCACCACACAGTGCTTCTACAGTAGCTAAGAAGTTTAAGTATAAAATACAGTAATAAAGTACAGTGATTACTGTGATTACTTCTATAATACAGTAGTGGTATATAATACATTTTTTGGTAATTTAGCCTAGTATGATTCTGAAATGAACCCTGCTCACCTATTTTAAACTTTTTCATTCTCACTTATGTCCATCAGCATCCTTTGCAATAAATCTAATTTAAAGGGGTCATATGATGCGATTTAAATTTTTCCTTTCTCTTTGGAGTGTTACAAGCTCTTGGTGCATAAAGAAGATCTGTAAAGTTGCAAAGACTAAAGTCTCAAATCCAAAGAGATATTCTTTATAAAAGTTAAGAGTCAACCACGCCTACCTAAAACACCTCGTTCTAACACGCTCCCACATATCTACATCACGATTTGGGAAGATTTGCATAACGCCGCCCAAATGTTCATGCAAAGAAAGAAGGCGTAACTTTTATTCTCGCTGTAGTATTGTTGCTGCCGCCATGTCGTGAAGTGCGCTGTGTGTTTCGTTGTGAAAGCGAAACTACTTTGTTTGGTCTTCCAAAAGAGGACGATATCCGCTTCGTCATGCCTAGAGCCTAGAGCTGATCCGTGCTGGTTGCTGAGGAAATACTGGATCGCCGGATCGGCTTTCACCGTGGACGAAGCGTGAAGAGTCCAGCCCAGGGTCGTCACATGTGGTTGCCGCAAGCCCGCCGGCCGATCCTTCGTCGAATCCGCCGGCCGCACCGTTTTCAAGCCCACCACCGCTCACTCAAGCCGGCCTCCGCTCACTCTAGTGTGTTTCGTTGTGAAAGCGAAACTACTTTGTTTGGTCTTCCAAAAGAGGACACGACTAGCGACTAGTCGTTAAGTTGTATTTACAACACTGTTCCAGAACACTTCAACCCAAATATTCAGATGCGTGCAGCACATTTTATAGAGGACTGTTTCCTGATCCTGAGAGAGTAGACTACAATGCCGGCTGTTCTGACTCAAAGACTGTAAGTA
>NW_015539858.1:123227-131506 GCF_001515605.1 Sinocyclocheilus anshuiensis
AGGCGGGGCATAGAGGAGAAACAATAATGTACAGTATGTGGAAAATAATGTTGTTTTTTAAACCTTAAACCGCATAAACACATTTCATTACACCAAATACACAAAATAATGTTCTTTTTAGCAACATCATATGACCCCTTTAATAAATTTAACTCCCCACCAGAAAAAAAACCTTAATTACACAACGATGAATGCAACTGCATGAAGAAAATGAATAATTTCCCCTAAATCTACTAATTTAATAATAATCTATTTTAATGCACAATGTAATTTGATTAGCTGTGCTGATTATATACAATTTTATTCTATAAATGTCTTACCTTTTAAAAGTTCAACACAGCGGCCTGTTCTGCTGCATCTCTACGGCGCTGATAATATTCGCGCTAACTTCCGGGAACTATTGAGAAGCTCCACGATCCGCCATTGCTGTAAAAAAAAACTAGTCCATCGGAGTGAATGGAGTTGTCGCAACTCTCTCTCTCTCTCAACGGCTCTGGCAGAAACCAGCACAAAACGACAACAACGATTGGACAAGTCCCATTGACGATCGGGCACACGATTGGACAACTAAAATTAACTCTTTTCATAATAAAAGCCTCAAGCGAAACTTTCAAAGTTTATTTAATCTAATATATGCATTCGGTACACTGATCTACAATGCTTTGTCGATGCAGTGGTACTGGTAGCAGCGTAATTTCCACTGGGGACAGGGGGGACATGTCCCCCACACTTTTCAAAATCACGTTTGTGTCTCCCCCATTTTCAAATTCGTTTGTTATGATTTTTTTAACCGCACGCCGTCATCGCCACGGAGGACCAGGACCGAGCGGGGCACAGACGCGCGCGTCCGCATCCAGAACCGTCGCGTGCACACTCTAAAAATAGCTCAATGAAAGTTCTAATGAGCAGGTATGGCGGTTGAGGCACAGTCTTCTTCTTATTCGTTTTTTTATTGGTGGCTCGCAATCACCAATTGAGCATTACCGCCATCTACTGAAGCAATGGATCAGAGACTTGAATTCCCTTTTCCCAGACCTATCAGAACTCAAGCTTTCGATGTTGCTGCGTGTTCAGCTCCTCCATCTACAGCCGAAGTCCCTCTCAGCCCAGAGAATAGGAATAACAATAATAATAATAATAATAATAATAATGTATATTCTATGAATTAACTGAGTTCTTTTTAGAAATTGTATTAACAAACTATCACCTCCTACTGGATTCAAAATCTCTTTTAACGTTACTTGCTGCTCACCGTTTTTTTGAAGTTCATCGATTAACTTACTTCTCTCCTCCGTATATCCATTACACTGAATAATTACATGTTCTACAGTTTCTCTAACTCCACACCAATCACACAGTCCTGTTGGATGTTTCCCTATTATGTGCAATGTTGAATTCAGCCCTGTATGTCCCAACCTTAGTCTTGAAAGAACACAATCTTCCTTTCTTCTCCCTCTTGAATTCCTTCCTCTACCTACCATTGGTTGTACTGAATGTAGATGTCTGCCTTTTAACTCTTTATCCCAAAACAATTGCCAATTTGTATTTATCCCCTTTTTAATTATTGACTTAAGTTCACCTTTACTATACACAATTTGCATATCTATATTTTCCTTTGTCATTACTTGTTTAGCTAATTGGTCTGCTTCCTCATCCCCTGCCACTCCTGTATGTGCCGGAACCCACAAGAATTGAACCATCCTATTTATCTGCTGCAACATATATAATAACTGAAGGATCTCCAAAACAATATCTTGTCTAGTTTCAGACTGTTGAGCTTCCAGGCATAATAAAGCTGAACTTGAATCTGAACATACTAATGTTTTATTTATCCCCATTTCATATATTTTATTCATTGCTATCAAAATTGCTAGCAACTCTCCTGTAAATACTGACACATGATTTGATATTCTTTTCCCTCCTGACACTTTCAACCTTGGAATAACATACGCTAATCCCACCTGACCATTCTGTGGATCCTTAGATGCATCTGTAAAAACTTGAACATACTGTTCATAATTAATCCCAATATATTGTTTTGTCAATTCTGCCTCTAGTAACTCCTGCTCTTTATCTTGTCTTGCTTCCAATAAGAATAAATCAATTTTTGGTTGTGGTAAAATCCATAAAGGTATCGTTGGTAAAATTACCGTTGGAATAACTCGGTACTCATTTAGTTCCATCTCCCGCACTAAATCTTCAATGATCCAACCAAAACTATTAACTTTCCTTTTTCCATGCTCCCAACAAGTCTCAAGTAATCCTTTTATTGAATGATTATCCTGTTGACCTTTTAAGCTTGCCCAATACGTCAAAATAAATTGTTTCCTTCTTAGATGAGCTGGCATTTCCCCCATCTCCACCTGTAACGCTGGAACTGGGGAGGAAGGACAAGCTCCACAACAAATTCTCAAAGCTTGTGATTGTATTCTTTCTAATTTTTCTAACGGTGACTTAGCAGCTGAACCATATACCATACATCCATAATCTAATATTGCTCTAATCATTGTTGAATAAATGGTTTTTAATGCCAATCTGTCAGCTCCCCACTCACGTCCAGAAATACACCTCATTACATTCAAAATCTTTTTACATTTTCCCTCCATCCTACTTATGTGATTATTCCATGTAACCTTTGCATCAAACCACATACCTAAAAATCTTATCACTTTAACTTGTTCTAACTCTTTATTATATAATTTCAACTTTAAATCTATACTTCTCCTTTTATTTGTAAAGAAAATATATTTAGTTTTATCTACAGAAAATTTAAAACCCCATTTATAAGACAAAAACGCCTCCTACAGGAGAATTTTGGGGATGACATAAGAGTGACAAATGCATATACTGAGAAAATTCAACAGTGGCCAAACATCAAGGCTGAAGATTGTCAAGCCTTGCGCAGTTACGTTCTGTATTTAAGAGGCTGTTGTAATGTGATGCGTGAGTTACGTTATATGAGGGAATTGGATACTGCTGCTAACCTAAGGGTAATTCTATCAAAACTACCCTATAAAATTAAGGAAAAATGGAGAACAGCGGCAAATGACATCTTGGAGGAAACCAACCAAAGGGCTGGTTTGAAGGATGTTGTGATCTTCCTTGAGAAGCAGGTGAGAATAAGTTCAGATCCCCTCTTTGGTAATATTCAGGACAACCAACGAGGAAGAAAGTCTAGCAATGCTGAATCAAGATTTCCCATAAAAGGAAGGAACAATAGCAGGAAAAGCTTTGCAACAACAGTATCAACTGTAGCCATTCAAACTCCTTTTACAGGCAACACAGAGGATACTAGAAGGACAGCAACTTCAAATATCCTGTATACATCATGTCCATATTGTACAGGGGATCATGAACTAACCAGTTGTCAACACTTCAATTTACAGCAGCATGGGAAGAAGGTGGAATTTCTGAAAAGAAATGGATTTTGTTTTGGATGTGTTGTAAGGGGGCATTTAAGTAAAAGTTGCAAAAAAAGGATGACGTGAAATTTGCCAACGCAAACATCCTACTCTTCTGCACATATCTATGGACAACAAAGAGAAAGGCAGTTCTCACCATCCAACGAATCTCCAAGATGGATTCAAAGGTGTCTAGGTATCTTCAGTAGATAAGCATGTAAATAGTGCTCTTGTTTCACTCAAATCTGGTGAAGATACTGGGGTCGGTAAAGATTGCTCACTAGCAATAGTACCAGTGCAGATTAAAGTATCAAATGGAAACAAATCGATATCCACATATGCCTTCTTAGATCCAGGTAACTCAGCTACATTTTGCACAAAGAATTTGATGAGACAATTAAACGCAGT
This sequence comes from Sinocyclocheilus anshuiensis, assembly GCF_001515605.1. Classification (NCBI taxonomy): domain Eukaryota; kingdom Metazoa; phylum Chordata; class Actinopteri; order Cypriniformes; family Cyprinidae; genus Sinocyclocheilus; species Sinocyclocheilus anshuiensis. The sequence goes on from NW_015539858.1 coordinate 127,037, forward strand.
GGGGCGAAAAACAGAAAGCCTACTTAGAACAATGTCTCAAGAAGAGCCTGTTTCCACCTATGAGATTACCAATCTGGAGGTAGGGGATATAAATGGTGATTATTTCATTTCCTTACCAAAGGTTTACACCCAAGATGCAATTCCAGTTTCAAAAGAAAATATTGTTTCAGCAGTTGATGTTAAGAAATGGCCTTACCTAAAGGACGTGGAGATCAAGGAAATTGATGCAGATGTAGAACTCTTGATTGGAGTTAATATTCCAAAGGCAATGGAACCTTGGCAGATCATTAATAGTGAAGGTAATGGCCCATATGCAGTACGTATTTCACTTAGGTGGGTAATTAATGGTCCAATTAGTCTGGCTGAAGATGAAGAACCAAGCCAAACAAAAGTGACTGTAAATAGAATTACGGTAGCAAAGATTGAAGAACTTTTCCTCAAACAGTATAATCAAGAGTTCCCTGAAACATATTATGAGGAAAAAAAGGAAATGTTTCAGGATGACAAAAAATTCATGGAAATAGTCTCCAATCAAGTTGTACAAATAGACAGTCATTATTCATTGCCTCTTCCATTTCGCAATGATGATGTAAAGATGCCAAATAACAGAGAGATGGCATTCCAGCGAGCTAAAGGTCTTGTAAAAAGAATGAAACATGATGAAAATTATCATAGAGAGTACACAGAATTCATAGAGAAATTGCTGCAGAACGATTATGCTGAGAAAGTACCTGTGGAACAATTGCATGTTGATGAGGGAAAGGTCTGGTACATACCACACCATGGTGTTTACCATAAGCGCAAGAAAACTTTACGTGTGGTATTTGATTGTTCATCACCATTCAAAAATATATCCTTGAATGGAGAATTACTCCAAGGACCAGATTTAACAAATAATCTCCTAGGAGTACTCATCAGATTTCGTAAAGAGAGTATTGCTCTTATGGCAGATGTACAAGCAATGTTCCACCAGGTGAGAGTTCATGAAGAACATACACATTTCCTCAGATTCTTATGCTGGCCAAATGGAAATCTTGATTCAAATCTTGAGGATTATCGCATGAAGGTGCACATCTTTGGTGCGGTTTCATCACCAAGTTGTGCGAATTTTGCACTGCAAAAAACAGCCCAAGACAATCAACACAATTACAGTAAAGAGGCTGTAGATACCATCCAGCACAATTTCTACGTAGATGATTGTTTGAAATCTGTGTCCTCAGAAAGCCAAGCCATTAGTTTATACAAAAAAACTCAATGAGATCTGTTTAAAGGGAGGGTTCAAGCTTTCCAAATGGACAAGTAACAGCAAAAGTGTAATCATGTCAATACCAGTAGATGACAGAGGAGAGCTTGTAAAAGATTTAGATCTGGACAAAAAGGGCCCACAAATCGAAAGTGCATTGGGTATCTGGTGGAATATAGAGAATGATACATTTAATTTCAAAATTGCTGTAAACAATAAGCCAATGACAAGAAGAGGAATTCTCTCCATGCTAAGTTCTGTTTATGATCCACTAGGATTCCTTGCTCCATTGACCTTAAAGGGCAAACACATTTTGCAAACACTCTGCAAACTTAAGTATGGTTGGGATCAAATCCTTCCAGAGATGATTCTGCAGTCATGGAAACAGTGGCTCGTAGAGCTTGACAAACTTTCCATTTTACAGATTCAAAGATGTACTAAACCTGATCATTTTGATCCAATCAAGGTTCCCCAGCTTCACCACTTCTGTGATGCCAGTGAAGTAGGATATGGCACTGTCAGATATTTGAGGTATGTGAACGATATAAATGAAATTCATGTCTCCTTTATCATGGGAAAAGCCAGAGTTAGCCCCATTAAAGCAAATAACCATTCCAAGGTTAGAATTGCAAGCTGCAACACTGGCTTCGAAGATGGATAAAATGTTGAGAAGAGAACTGCAAATGCAACTGGAACCGTCAGTATTGTGGACTGATAGCCAGTCTGTGTTGAAGTATATAAACAATGATCAGACAAGATTTCGTACATTTGTGGCCAACCGACTTTCTGTTATCAGAGATTTAACAACTAAAGATCAATGGAAGTACGTAAGTACAGAGAACAATCCGGCTGATAAAGCATCAAGAGGCATGCATGTAGATGCGTTCTTGAGATCAAAATTGTGGTTTAATGGTCCAGATTTCCTTTGTGCAGATAAAAGCCAGTGGCCACAAGTTGCCAAAGAATTTCTCTCCATAGATCTGAATGGCCTGGAAGTCAAAAGAGTTACACAAGCAAATGTTGTAACAATAATGGAGAATCCCATAAGCAAATTAATTGAATACTTCTCACAGTGGAATGATTTGAAAAGAGCAGTGGCATGGCTATTAAAACTGAAAGATGTCCTAAAAACAAAACTGAAGAGAAAAGAGGTGGATAAAATGGTGGAAATCTTTCTGTAGAAGATTTAGCTAGAGCAGAACAAGCAATTGTATCTCATGTACAACAGCAACATTTTAAAACTGACATTGAATTCTTACAAGGAAAAGGGTCACTTAAGACTTCAAGTAGAATTTTCTAACTTGGATCCATTTCTTGATGTTGATGGAATACTGAAGGTTGGAGGCCGTCTCAGTAAATTAGCTATGCCAGTTACACAACAACACCCAACTATCTTACCTAAAGATTCTCATATCGCAAAGCTTATCATGAGACACATTCATCAAAATACAGGTCACTGTGGAAGAAATTACATGGTATCAAAACTTCGCCAGCGATTTTGGATACCTTGTGCCAATGCCTTAGCCCGAAAAACCATTAATAATTGTGTCTTCTGCAGACGTTATCAAGGAAGAACAGGAGAACAGAAAATGGCTTTTTTGCCAGTTGAACGCATAACACCAGACTTGCCACCATTCACTTATGCAGGCATTGATTATTTTGGACGCATAGAGGTCAAGAGAGGTCGCTCTCAATATGGAGTGATTTTTACTTGTTTAATATCTCGTGCCATTCATCTTGAAGTCTCCAGTTCTTTAGACACAGACTCGTGCATCAACTCTATAAGAAGATTCATATGCAGAAGAGGCCCAGTAGATAGTATAAAATCAGATCAAGGAACGAACTTCATCAGTAGTCAAAGAGAACTGTCAGAAAGCCTCAAAAGTCTAAATTATGACAAAATTCATGACACGCTAGCGATGGAAGGAGTGAAATGGGAATTCAATCCACCCTCCGCTCCACATTTTGGAGAAGTTTGGGAAAGACTCATTAAATCACTTAAAAAGGTTTTGCAATCACTTTTCCGTGAGCAAACCTTGGATGATGAAGGACTATCTACAGTGTTCTGCGAAGTTGAAGCAATCATGAATGACCGACCGTTAACTATGGTTTCAAACGATCCAAATGATTTGGAACCTCTAATGCCTAACCACCTACTACACATGAAAGCATGACCTGTTATGCCACCTGGCGTTTTTGAGAAAAATTACTTATATCTGCGAAGAAGATGGAAACAGGTGCAGTATATTTCAGACTTATTTTGGAAACGGTGGATTAGGGAATATCTTCCTAGCATACAAATGCGAACAAAATGGACCTCAACAAAAAGAAACTTCCAACCTAATAATTACTGGTAATAATTGCTGATGAGAAAGCACCACGGAATTCCTGGCTGTTAGGAAGAATTGTTAAGACTTTTCCAGACAGCCAAGGGCTAGTACGAAATGCTCTTATCAAAACTAAATCAAGTACATTATTGAGGCCTATCCATAAACTTTGCTTGCTGATGGAAGCTTCACTTTCCACTTAGGAAAAGTGACAAGTATTCAAGACATTTGACCATAATAATTATGAACTTCCTATGACCTTTTATGAGGCATCTAATGAAGTTAAAGGCATATGAATTGTTATTTTATAAACAATAATGATACTGTGTATAATACATGCATTGCTGTTACTGAACATGTTTATGTTTGTTATGAACTTATGAATATTATTATTAAATTTCTTTTGTTTATGTAATTGTGCAATCCACAATTAGGGGTCGGGTGTTAAAGCCATCTTAATTTTGCCTTAATTGTCTTTTTGAATTGAGTAGAATATGTCAAATTTATGGAGATTGTGATTGCCATATACATTTTTGTCCTTGAGCTGAATACCTACCTCTAGTGTTGCATCTAGGTCACTGCACCTAAATAATGAGAAGGGTCTGGCTGCAGCTTGGCGCTTGCACTCTCAGACGTGCATTCTCAGGCTTGCACTCTCAAGACACTTGCACTTCCGCTAGCGACGTCACTTGCAGTCTTTTTTATTTTTTATTTTGTTCTATTTATTGATTACTTTTTGTTTGAATCTCTCAACATTTTACAACAGTATAGCCAGATGGTGAAGACAAGACAAAAGAAACTAAATTACGAAGTCACTTGCAATCGCCACTTGCACTCTCCGATACCTGCGACGTCACTTGCAATCGACACAAATCGTGCGTGTTGCCAATGGAGACAAGA
>NW_015539858.1:131683-132167 GCF_001515605.1 Sinocyclocheilus anshuiensis
AATATACAGTTTATTAATATAATGAATATGTATATAGTATTTTCCTCTAACCACAAAACGTGGCATAATGTGGTATAATGGACTAAGATGATAAAGACCAAACTCAATGCTCTTGATTATTAAGATATAGCCTACATAACTAATATACAGGCAAGCAGGTGAGAATAAATGCAGAATAACTGCAACACGCACAGTTTCGTGTTAAGCGTTTTTCCATATAGAATAAACTGTCTACAGCTTTTTTATATCATTTTCTTTGTCCATTAAGCTACATTACGTGTTTTATTTATAATGATTTTCTATGGAAGGAAAATTTTTAACGTGCAATTTAATGCATTGCGTTCTGGGCTCGTCTGCTTGCCTGTACGGAGTTGATCCTTTTAAAATCACTTATTGCATTTCATAATGCACGTTCATAATTGCTGTTCTGTATATACTTTGAGTCAACAACAAGACATATAGGCTACTGAATTGTCTTTATCAT
>NW_015539858.1:132716-133197 GCF_001515605.1 Sinocyclocheilus anshuiensis
CATTTATTGAGATTGTGATTGCCATATACATTTTTGTCCTTGAGCTGAATACCTACCTCTAGTGTTGCATACCGGTCACTGCACCTAAATAATACCTGTAGGGTCCTGCTTAAAGGGATGTAGTAGTCAGCCTAAGATGCCTGTCAGTTAATACAAACAATTGTCCAACCGCATGGCGGTAGGTTGCTTTGTGAGAGTGGAAACTCTAAATGAAAATAAATGGATTCTACTTACCTGAAGCGTGTTGACTGGATGGATACTGGCTGGTACAGGTCAAGTCAAGTCAAGTCACCTTTATTTATATAGCGCTTTTAACAATACAGATTGTGTCAAAGCAACTTACCAAAACTCCATGACAGAATGGAGAAAAAACTTTGGGAGAAACCAGGCTCAGTCAGGGGGCCAGTACTCCTCTGGCCAGATGAAACCAGCAGTTCAATTCCAGGCTGCAGCAAAGTCACATTGTGCAGAGGACTCAACT
>NW_015539858.1:133227-139790 GCF_001515605.1 Sinocyclocheilus anshuiensis
GCTGACATTCAGGGCTGTAGAGGTCCTCTCTAGGTGCTGATCCACCATCTGGGCTGGATACGTACTGGATCCGGGTGACTGCAGTGACCATCTGATCTGGATACAGACTGGATCTGGTGGCTTCGGTGACCTCGGAATAAGAAAGAAACAGACTAATATTGGTGCAGATGCCATTCTTCTTACGATGTAAGGAGTATATCGGGTGTTATGGGAAGTGTTCCCAGTTCCGGTTCTCCTAATTAATGCAGCATAAAAATCCTTTAACGGATTTGAATATTAGAAATGTGTTAGTGGGTTATGTGTAAGCCAGGTTAAAGAGATGGGTCTTTAATGTAGATTTAAACTGACAGAGTGAGTCTGCCTCCCGAACAATGTTATGTAGGTTATTCCAGAGTTTGGGCGCTAAATAGGAAAAGGATCTGCCAACCGCAGTTGACTTTGATATTCTTGGTATTATCAAATTGCCAGAGTTTTGAGAACGCAGTGGGCATGAATTAACGTTTCTGCATTTGACATCGAGAGCATAGGTCATAATTTAGATATATTTTTGAGACGGAAAAATGCAGATTTACAAATGCTAGAAACGTGGCTTTCAAAGGAAAGATTGCTTACTGATGACGAAGAATTGACAGAGCAGCCATCAAGTGTTAAGCCTGTGTTATACTTTCCGCACGGACGACTTGCAATTATACTACCGAAACTGTCCGCTCGGCTGACGTGTTCCACGCATGCGCAGTAGATCGGCTTGAACAGACTAAACATGGCGATGTCTATGCAGCAGGAAGAGCTTCTTTGTCTGCTGTACTTGGCTAATTCGCAGAAAAAAAAGAAAAGACGTAGGACAAGAAAGTGGTGTGTGTGGCCACTGAATGGGACCAGAACCAAAGACGGGGAGTTTAGTATGTTGGTGCAGGAGATCCGAGCAATGGACGAGGAGAAGCACCATCAGTACTTTCGAATGTCTGCCGCCAAATTTGATTTCCTGGCCCGCAGAATCGGTGAACGCATCCAGCACAAAAGAACACACATTGCTCCGATCAGTGTGGCGGAAAGGTTAGCGGTGACTTTACGCTATTTATCAACTGGATGTTCTCAGGTTGGTGGTCGAGGTGTGCAAGGCCATTTGGGACACTCTGCAGCCGGAATTCATCCCCTTCCCATCCCAGACACAGTGGATGGGCCTAGCGCGTGATTTTTGGAGAGTCTGGAACTTCCCACTGTGTCTTGGTGCCATCGACGGGAAGCATGTCACCATCAAAGCCCCCCGAAATGCCGGAAGTGACTATTTTAATTAGAAGGGGAGTCACTCAGTTGTTCTGATGGCTGCTTGTGATGCCCATTACCGGTTCACGATGGTAGACGTGGGGGCCTATGGACGTGAAAGCGATGGAGGCGTCTTCAAAGAAAGTATATATGGGTCCAAGCTAATCAACGGGACTCTGGAGCTGCCACGACCAGCCACCCTGCCAGGCACGGATGTCACAAATCCGCATGTGTTTGTTGCAGATGCAGCTTTCCCACTGCTCCCAAATCTCATGCGCCCATTCCCAGGTAAAGTCTGGGAGCATGACATGAACCAGCATGACATGAACCACATTATCAATTTGTTGCTGTAATGTTGTGGGTGTTTAAGTTAAGCCTATGTACATATGTCACAAATCCGCTGAATGGGACCAGGACCAAAGACGGGAGTTTAGTATGTTGGTGCAGGAGATGCGAGCAATGGACGAGGAGAAGCACCATCAGTACTTTCGAATGTCTGCCGTCAAATTTGATTTCCTGGCCCACAGAATCGGTGAACGCATCCAGCACAAAAGAACACACATTGCTCCGATCAGTGTGGCGGAAAGGTTAGCGGTGACTTTACGCTATTTATCAACTGGATGTTCTCAGGTTGGTGTGGCTGCAAGTTACAGACTGGGCAGCTGCACTGTATCGAAGATTATTCCCGAGGTGTCTATGTACATATGTGTCTATGTACAGGTGTGAAGATTATTCCCGAGGTTTCTATGTACATATGTAAATAACTGTATATAGGTATATTTAATTGTATTTTTGAGGTTACCATTTATCATTTATAATGTTACATTTAATAACCTATTATGTTATGCTTGTGTAGCATCAAAGACAACACCATGTATGTTCACACTGTTTGTATGTCCCTCTCACTTTATCCCACAGGCTCCAACCTCACGACAGCACAGCAAGTATACAACTACTGACATTCCCGGGCCCGAAGGATCATAGAGAACACCTTCGGCATTATGGCATCCCGGTGGAGGATTTTTGGCCGACCAATTGACTGCAGCCCAGACAATGTAGTACACATTGTGAAAACCTGTGTGGCTTTACACATCTACCTAACCCACACTGATGCATCTAATCCAGGGAACATGAGATACATACCATACACCTTGCCAGATAGCCCCACTGCAAATGGAGACATCCAGCCAGGGGAGTGGGGGCGGCATGTGGCAGGCGACACCAATCCTCTTGAGGCAAGGCAGCAGAACGCCGGAAGAGCATCACGGTTTGCACTCAACACAAGGCACAATCTGATGACATTTTTCCAGACACCAGCAGGACACGTGCCGTGGCAAGACAACGTAGTTAGGAGGGGTCTCCAGAACAGTGACGGTGCTACACCGGGGCTAGGGGGGGCTATAGCCCCGTCAGAATTTTGAATAGCCCCGGTTTAGCCCCCGGGTTTAGCCCTCATTTGCGCTAAACCACGGCAACAGACATATCGTCTTTCTGTAGGCTATATGCAATCCATTACATAGTCACTAAGGTTGTGATGTGGTGTTCGTTTTAATGTTTTATTTAAGTTTTAAGTATGCACAGTTCTGATTATGCATATGTATTGTGTTGTTAATGCTGAGCGCACGGGTGCTGTTTGCACATATCTCACACAGTAACCTCCACGTCATGTGAGCGCAGTTTCTTGCATTATAGACTACATTTAATCCATTACATAATAATCACTAAGATTGTGATGTGGTGTTCGTTTTAATGTTTTATTTAAGTGTTAAGTATGCACAGTTCTGATTATGCATACAAATGTATTGTGGTGTTAATGCTAAAGGCATGGGTGCTGTCCAGTTCTGAAGTCTTTCCTTTGTATGTAAAAACTTTTTGTCGTTGTCTTATGGTCACTTGTATTAAGATTATATCTATTTTGATGAATTTGCCTATTCGTTGGCAAAATATAAATTAAAACTACACTTCTGTTGAATATGGTGTGTACCATAGCTGCTTTTATTAAAAAAAAACGACAATTTCTTTATGAAGTAACTCTGATGTCATCAATATCATTTATTTTCTTAGCACCCCCACATATTGGTCTAGCCCCCCCTTAGCACCGGTAGAGAAAAAAATTCTGGCGCCGTGCCTGCTCCAGAACATTTGAAATAGTTTAAATTAGTGCTGTCAAACGATTAATCACATTCAAAATAAAAGTTTGTTTACATATTATATATGTAATATTTAAACAACATTTTTCTTACGTATATGCATGCATGTATATATACATAATATACACAGTACACAAATATATTATTTAAACAAACTTTTATTTTGAATGCGATTAATCGACAGCACTAGTTTAAATGGTTGTTTACACGGTTTGCATTTTGGTATTTGCAATTTAATAACTACATTGCTTGTGAAATTTGTGTATTGACTTTGTAAATAAACAGCTGTTTGTGATTAGGTACTTCTAGTTGTTGTTCTTTGAAAACCTCTCACAAAAAGATATGGAACACAGTCAGTTTTGAAAGATATATTTGACAAACCAATATAAAAAATACCCAACAAAAGCAAGAATAATAATATAGCTGCAAGCAGCGATGGCGGGCCCAAGCCATCAGTGCAAACGCCCCCCCGGTGGCATCAGGGGAACGGTGCACAGCGGGCACATGCGTTTACAGTAACCCTCTGGCAGGTTAAGGGATAGAGCAATGAAAGGGTTAATCCAAACTACCAAGACTGTGAAACACACACATACACAGAACAATATATAAAAGTTTTGTAACACTTTACAATAAGGTTTCAGTTATTAACATTAACTGTATTAATTAACACGAACAGTAATTATATAGCATTTTTTTAATGTTAATTAATATAAAGTTAAAATCTGAAACATTATTAAAATTTAAAGTTTTATCTGTTATCATTAGGTAATGCACTGTGAATTAACATGAACATTTTAATTAACTAACATCAACAAACATTAATAAATGCTGTGAAAATATATTGTTCATTGTTAGTTCATGTTAGTAAATGCATTTACTAATGTTAACAAATGAGACCTTATTTTAAAGTGTTACCAAAACCTTAATAATTTATAAGCATTTTTTAACTATTTTATTGATCTATAATATTTGTGAAATATTTTTGTCTTCATTACAGTTTAGTCTTCATCTGTGAGCTGAACTGTTGAAAAAAACAACAACAACAACAAAAAAAAATACTGATTATTTTTTTCCTGGTGATTAAAGAGATGTTTAAAAGTCTCTCTATCTCAGATTCAAGTAGCTTGTGCAAATTTTCAAGAGTTTTTGAATACGTTAAGGCCCCCAAAAAGCCCCGGAAGGTTGAAAAAAAAATAAAAAAATAAAATAAATAATCCTTAGAAGAACAATAGGCCCCTGCGCCTTAGTGGCTTGGGCCCTAAATATAAAGAACACCCAACACCAACAAATGAAACAACTGTTTTTATTATTGACTGCTGTAATTTTTAAATGCCTGCTTCTGTTTATGATAAAGAAGCTGGTGTATTTCAAATTTAGCTTCCATGCGGACACGGGGTGGAAGTTTTGCCAGCATGCTTGTAACCATCACACCAAAAGCATGGTCCTCGTCCTCTTTGGCTTTGTCGATTTGTTGTAGCCGCTGGAGGATAGCATCTTCAATGGGTGTGGTAGGTGTATGTCTTTTTCGTTTCAGAGATGTGGGGAGGGGAAAAACCTCACTTGCGGATGATGAGGAGGGTGTGGGTGATGACAGCCCAGCTGCTGCGGGTGGTGGTGAAAAAGCCTCTGGTTGTGGTGATGGCATCGAAGTTCTTGAGGAAACTGACTCATCTGCTTCAATTGCTTCCAGGTTCAGTGTGAACGTGTCGCCTTCTATCTGCAATACATTAATATTAGTTAACCATCTATGTAAAGTCCTAGCAGATAGTATGGCAAATGTTCAGTATTTATGGCTGACAATGTAGGACAGCAACAGAAATTTACATTTCTTTTTAAATTATTATTCATGATATATAAACATACATACTACTATATTGTAACTTTAAATAATGAATTGTAATCATGTAGCAACTAAGCAAAAAATTTAGTCACAGGACGTTTACTACAATGATGAACTGACTGAAAATTGAGTATTTACTGTTGTCCTTTTCCATTATTACACACTATTTTTCCCAATTAATAGTGTAAAGCTGCTTTGGCACATTCTGTATCATTAAAAGCGCTATATAAATAAAGGTGACTTGACTTGACTACAACATTTGAAAAACAAACAATACTACATTCACTTCACAAAGCTGCCCAAGAAACAAGCAAACATAAAAGGCGTAAGTTTGATTCGCATTAACGTTACCTCTACTGGGAAGTTTGAGTCTGTGTCCTGGTGTTTCACGAAGTCGGACAACCAGCTCAAGAGGTAAACGATGGAGGGAACAGCTCTACCGCCTGGTGCACTGCTCCTTCCCTTCAGCTTCTTCTTTGCCTTTACAAAACGATCTCTCAAATATTTCCACTTGTGGCGACACGCACTTTCTTCTTTGCCCAAACTCTGGGCAACTTCCCTCCAGGAGTTATTGCACATTTGGATGTCTTTATATTGCTTTAAAGAAGTATTGTAAAGGTGCGGGTAGCGACGGACTTCTTCACACAGCCCCTCTTCAAATTCGGTCTCCATGTTGTTTTTCCAGCGCATGCGCAATTGGTGCTTTTGTAGCCAATTGAGCGCGTGGAGAACTCCACACGGTCACAAAAAATGGGAGGCACGCGGATGTCCGCTCAGAGCCTCCGCGCACACTCTCCGATGATGATTTTTACGTCACGCACACCATAGCGGACTAGCGCACGCGGAAAGTATAACACAGGCTTTAGACAGTGTTCTAGGTTATTACATGCGGAGGTTTTAGGTTAGATAATTAAAAGTTAGCAGTAAGAAATTACTCGTCATCCAGTTTTTTATATCGACTATGCATTCCATTAGTTTTTCAAATTGGTATGTTTCGCCAGGCCGAAAGGAAATATAGAGCTGAGTATCATCAGCATAACAGTGAAAGCTAACACCATATTTCCTGATTATATCTCCCAAAGGTAACATGTAAAGTATGAAAAGTAACGGCCCTAGTACTGAGCCTTGAGGTACTCCATATTGCACTTGTGATCGATATGATACCTCTTCATTCACTGCTACGAATTGATGGCAGTCAGATAAGTACGATTTGAACCATGCTAATGCACTTCCACTAATGCCAACAAAGTTTTCTAGTCTATTCAAAAGAATGTTGTGGTCAATAGTGTCGAACGCAGCACTAAGATCCA
>NW_015539858.1:140178-144360 GCF_001515605.1 Sinocyclocheilus anshuiensis
TTTAGCTATATGAAGTTTGCACAAGACTAGATAATGATCTGAGATATCATCGCTTGGCTACATAATTTCAACACCATCAACATCAATTCCATGTGACAGTATTAAATCTAGAGTATGATTTCGACAATGAGTAGGTCCTGACACCTGATGTCTAACCCCAATAGAGTTCAGAATGTTTATAAATGCTGATCACAATGCATATTTTTAATGAAAAAGATTACATCTGTTTTTTATGTGTTGAACATCAATTAAACTGTTACTCTTAAAGTTCTAGTTCTCTATGTGCTGAGTAGGTGCCAGTAGTGAGCGCTTAATGAGTGAGTCATTGAGTCATTCATTCAAACAATTCGTTCAAATGGCAGATTCATCAGATGTTTATGCATGGGCTAATGAAACTTTGACTCAAAACATGGAATCAATCTTTTAAATATAAAAACTTTCCATTTTGAATTTTTACCAGGGTTGCGCATTTTGATTTCTCCTGGAGAGGCTGTGTGAGCCTCGCCTCAGCAGCGCAACCTTATTCTGTCAATAAATGCATTATATACAGTAGCTATATCCACTATTCGCCACTTACTCTTAATGTAATAAAATCAGAGTAATTATTGCGTTTTGGTGTTTACATTGTTCTTTTTGGTTACTGATGTTTTAGTCATGTTACTTGTCTGGCGTTAATGAAGCATTAAATGTGGGGTAAGTGATTTCTGGCAGCCAATGTTGACATTTCAAATCACCAAAACAAACACGCAACCCAGGCAACGATTATGGCGGAATCTGCTGTATTATTATCTGCTGTATAAAACATATTATCTTACTTTTCGGACACACTTTGGGAGCTGACGCTTGAAACAGACAGTGGAGGAGGTTTAGACGCTCCAGTCTTAAAGGGTGTGGAAATGAATGTGTCTTTATCATAGCTAAAGGGAACGACAATATGATTGCAGATGAACAAACAAGCGAACATGACACACGAGCATATTCAAGCAAAAGTCAGCATATGTTAGTTCTGTGAAACAAAGCAAAAACCAATGTTACTCAACTATCGAGAAGAAAGCAACCTCGGCGTCCGATCACAGGCCTTGAGTTCTCTCCAGAGCTGGAAAGCTGATCCGATATTTACAGTACATGGGTTCTACTTCTTGCCTTATCGTAAGCCTTCTTTTGTTCCGCAGACGTTTTCCTCTTTTGTTTTTTATCCACCATCTCTATCTTTCTGTCGTCGCTCGGCTCGGCTAATGTCCGACCTGTGCACTGAGCGCTCTCTCCTCCGCATCATGAGTAGACACGCCCCTTACTGCTGATTGGCTACAAGTTTGTTTTGGTACTCGGCCCGACTCAGTTTTCTAAAGCATTTTTGAAAAAATACATTTACCTTTATATACAATACCTTTAATGTCGAGCCCTGGAGTCTATGTGCATGTGTCCGAAAAGTAAGATAATATGTTTTATACAGCAGATAATAATACAGCAGATTCCGCCATAATCGTTGCCTGGGTTGCGTACGTATGTGTGGGGCGGAGCTATCAAAATAGGGCCGAGACCCTTTTGGGGTAGGGGCGTGTTTGTTTTGGTAATTTGAAATGTCAACATTGGCTGCCAGAAATCACTTACCCCACATTTAACGCTTCATTAACGCCAGGCAAGTAACATGATTAAAACATCAGTAACTAAAAAGAACAATGTAAACACCAAAACGCAATAATTATTCTGATTTTATTACATTAAGAGTAAGTGGCGAATAGTGGATATAGCTACTGTATGTAATGCATCTATTGACAGAATAAGGTTGCGCTGCTGAGGCGAGGCTCACACAGCCTCTCCAGGAGAAATCAAAACACGCAACACTAAGAAACTCGGCACCCTGAGGTATAAATTCAAAATGGAAAGTTTTTATATTTAAAATACAGTTAGTTAGGCAACATAACACAACGTTTTCACCATTCCGACTGTTTAATAGTTCTATAAACAGTTCAATAAGCAATAATAAATAATATTAGGTCACTTACATTTTAGGTGGAAACACAGCGCATCTCACAGCAACCAGTCGATTCATTGCTGATTGATTCCATGTTTTGAGTCAAAGTTTCATTAGCCCATGCATAAACATCTGATGAATCTGCCATTTGAATTAATTGTTTGAATGAATGACTCATTGACTCACTCATTAAGCGCTCACTACTGGCACCTACTCAGCACATAGAGACCCTTTCACCTAGATATCACACTATAGAGACTGTGTCTGTTCCCCGAACTAGAACTTTAAGAGTAACAGTTTAATTGATGTTCAACAAATAAAAAACAGATGTAACACGGATAAACAAATGATAAAGCTTGGCTTATTGAATATCAGGTCCCTTTCTACGAAAGCACTCTTTGTAAATTATATGATCACCAGTGTTAGGGAGTAACTAGTTACATGTAACGCCGTTACGTAATTTAATTACAAAATAAATGTAACCGTAATCAGTTACAGTTACAAAGAAAAAATGTGTAATTAAATTACAGTTACTTATGAAAATGTTAACGATTACTAAGGGGATTACATTTGAATATTTACACACATCCACATACAGATTTAATTGATTTCTTTCCAAATTGCACTGATTACTCTGAGACATACGGCCCTATAATTTCCGCGATGCGGAAAACACAGACTGGTTCGTTGTGGAAATGAATGTGTCTTTATCATAGCTGAAGGGAACGACAATACGACTGCAGATGAACAAACAAGCGAACATGACACATGAGCATATTCAAGCAAAAGCCAGCATATGTTAGTTCTGTGAAACAAAGCAAAAACCAATGTTACTCAACTATCGAGAAGAAAGCAAACTCGGTGTCCGATCGCAGGCCTTCCCGCTCCTTGAGTTCTCTCCAGAGCTGGAAAGCTGATCCGATATTTACATGGGTTCTACTTCTTGCCTTATCGTAAGCCTTCTTTCTGTCGTCGCTCGGCTCGGCTAATGTCCGACCTGTGCACTGAGCGCTCTCTCCTCCGCCTAATGAGTAGACACGCCCCTTACTGCTGATTGGCTACAAGTTTGTTTTGGTACTCGGCCCTACTCAGTTTTCTAAAGCGTTTTTGAAAAAATACATTTACCTTTATATACAATACCTTTAATGTCGAGCCCTGGAGTCTATGTGCTGGGGCTCAGCCCCGGACAGCCCTGGACAGCCCCGGCCCAATTTAAACCCTGCACGTATCAAGTTTAAAAAAAAAAAATCATATAATAAATAAAAAGAAAACAGATAGAATAGAAAAAGCAAGCTAGTGTTAGAGGCCTTTTTTGCTTTTGTTAATTGTATAATAAATAAAACAAATAGAATACAAAAAGATTAGAGAAGCAAGTGTTAAGCAGTTAGTAAATAAAGCAGTTAGTAAATAAATAGAGTGCAAGTCTAAAAGGGGCAAGTTTTATTTATTTATTTATTTTTTTTAAAGAATAGAATTAGAATAGAGAGTGCTAGAGTTAGAGGGTCAAATAAAGATGGAAGAGATGTGTTTTTAGCCGATTCTTGAAGATGGCTAAGGACTCAGCTGCTCGGACTGAGTTGGGCAGGTCATTACATCAGGAGGGAAAATTTAATTTAAAAGTCAGTGAAAACTGTAGCAAATTAACTCAAAAAGGAAATGTATATAAATAATTACAATTAATTATGATTAATTACAATTATTTATATCAGCTGCCAGTAGTAACTGTAGCAGAATTAAATTGCCATCAATTTTGGAGGTTCGGTGGTGTAGGAGTAAACCCGGAAGATCACCTTCTTCCGGGTTTGAAGAGTGATGAACTCCAAAGATGTTCTGACTCGATGGTGATTGGGAGTTTCTTCAACCCCAGTAGCAAGAAGTTGTGACTTAGAAACCTCCCCTCTCCAAGACACCCTGAAGGACCTACCTGAGAGGTAAGATTTGAACCATTGGAGTGCAGTTCCTGAGATGCCCATCTTCATGATGGTTGATGGGAGGATCTGGTGGTTAACCGTGTCAAAAGCAGCAGACAGATCCAGCAAGATAAGTATTGAAGATTTGGAATCCACTCTTGCCAGTCTTAGGGATTCAACAACTGAGAGCAAGGCAGTCTCGATTGAATGTTTACTTCTGAAACCAAATTGGTTGCTGTCGAGGAGGTTGTTCTGTGTGAGAAAGGCAGAGACTTGGTTGAACACAGCTCGTTCAAG
>NW_015539858.1:148609-152033 GCF_001515605.1 Sinocyclocheilus anshuiensis
ATGAAAATGAGTGTATGTTTGCTGGTAAGATGTGTTTGACAGTTTGTGGTGTGGCAAATTGTGCACTGAGGCTTGTAAATTTATTAATGAAGAATGTGGCAAAGGCGTCAGCTGTTAGAGTTGATGAAGGAGGGGGAGGAGGGGGACAAAGGAGGGAGGAAAATGTTTTAAAGAGTATGCGTGAGTTAGACGAATTGTTAATTTTGTTATGATAGTATGTCCTTTTAGCAGTTTAGACATTAGCTGAGAAGGAAGAGAGGAGGGACTGATACACATTAAGGTCAGTAGTAGTTTTTGATTTGTGCCAAGCAGTGTTGGGGAGTAGCTAGCTACAAGTAGCGACTCTACTAGCTTAACTACATTTTTCAGTAGCTTTACAGTAGCGACGCTAATTTTAAAACAGTGTAGCTTTTCCTGTAGCTAACTACTTTTTCCAGCAAGTAGCGATGTAGCGCGACCAAACACTACATTCTGATGAGTCACGAGCCTGTAATGCATTGAAGCTGCGCAGTGCGCACGCAGCATCTTCTTCTGACTAGATCACAAACTAAATTTGTTCATTACTGCCATCTGTTGTGATATCACGCATTGCACGGCTTTACAGTCTTTCCATCGACAAGAGATCGTCTGATGATATTGCAAAGGATGTACAGGAGTGGATATTTCACATGAATCAACTGTAATTTACGCAAAACAAAGATTAAAATGCGGTCTACGTCAAAGACTTTTGTTCATTACCGCCATCTGTTGTGATATCAGGCATCGCGCGGCTTTACGGTCTTTCCACCGACAAGAGATCATCTGATGATATTGCAAAGGATGTACAGGAGTTGATATTTCACATGAATCAACTGTAATTTACGCAAAACAAAGATTAAAATGCGGTCTACGTCAAAGACTTAAAGCACATACAGGAGGTGAATAAGAGCCTTTTTAAACTGATAAATTTTTCTTCTTTATTGCACTCTAGATCAAATGTCTATTTTACAATGATGAACGGTCATAATATAATCTGCCACAGTTTTGTAATGAACACCAATCAAACAGAAAATAAAATCGCGATATAGTAGTGTGCTTATTATTTGGCAAAGGATGGTTGCGGCAGGATTCACACAAAGCGCAGTGTTCACGCGCGCAGCTGATGATTGACGTCTCAGAGCGGCTCCATTCAAAGTCAGTAAAACCCGCATGTGCCGTGAGTTTAACCTTCTTATTTTACGACTCCTCCGTATCCAGTTTGTTGCATACATTTTGTTCTTGCATTGATGTTACGTTTGTAGCAATTTTGCACTTTGACAGTCAGTTTAAGATAATATAACTACACTGAACAAAATTATAAACGCAACACTTTTGTTTTTGCCCCCATTTTTCATGAGCTGAACTCAAAGATCTAAGACTTTTTCTATGTACACAAAAGGCCTATTTCTCTCAAGCGCTGCCTACAGTGTGTGATGCGTGGTTTGGTAGTAATAGTAGGGATATGGAAACACATAGTTAGAGTTGGTCATAAAAACTGAAACAGAAGTGATTTTATTTAGTCCCTTAACCGATTCGGCCATCGGGGAGACATGAGGGAAGAAGTAGCAGGCAATGCCCTCCACTGATCTCTGTCTTGAGCTATCTTGAGGAGCTGTGGCAAGGGCCTGTCAGTCCACTCCATCAGATTGTCGGTCCAGCTCTTCCTTTGACGCCCGCGGTGGCAACCACCTTCCACTGTGCCCTGAAGAATGGTCTTGGAGAGGTTATTGTGGCGCGTCACATGGCCAAACCACTGGAGTTTCCGCCTCTTCACAATGGCCGGCAGAGGATCATGGGAGCCTACCAGGCTGGTACATTTGTCCCAGATATAGTCATTGGTTTTTTGCTCTAAATAGGTAATGCCCATGAGCTTTCTGAGGAATTTGAATTCAAAGGCCTGAATCCTTCTCTCATCTTCAGCTAGAAGTGTCCATGCCTCACAACTGTATAGCAGGACGGAAACCACCAATGACTTGAACAGGAGGTACTTTGTGCAAAAGTTGATGCTTTTGCTTCTAAAGATCTTTTGGAGCCTTGACATTACAGCAGTTGCTGTAGCAATTCTGATATGGATTTCTGCTGTGCGAGAGCCATCTTTGGATAATGTTGCTCCCAAGTATTTAAATCCTTCTACCTCTTCAAGCTTTTGCCCTCCTATGGTAATGTTAGTGGTGGTGTCTTTACAGAAACAGAAGTGAAGAAGGGTGTAAAAAGAGGTTGAGTCAAAAGCGATACTTATGTCCCTTGTCTGTGTCCCTGCACTGTGGAGTCGCATGGTAGAGTCGATGGTCTTTACACTCTTCGATCTTCACAGGAGGGCTGCCGTGGTGTACTAACCTTTTTTATACCCGTTTGACAAAACGAAAATTTAATTCAGCTGAACACACTTTACTGTTTATCACAACAAAGGGCTAAGCAAGCGTACAACACTGACAAGGTATGCGATACAGTACGAGACCAAACGCAACAATTTTTCATCTAATAAATGCACTGTTGGTGAACAGAAGAGACTATGTTTCAAAAAATTTTAAAAATCTTACTGACCCCAAAATAAATTCTATTTAAAATTAATAAAACTTGTCCCTGGTCTCAGTGTCAATGATTCATCAGGTTATGTTATTCTAAATAAACATGTTTTTCATTGATATATTTCACCAAAATGTAATAATTTGCCCCACCTCTAAAACAACTAATGTCGGCTGTTGTATGTGCTGCAGTCTTGTCAGTTCTTCACTTGTCTATTATTCTCACAGTAATGCTGGTTAACATTCATGTAAATGTAATGGCAATAATAGTTTATAATGCTAGAATTGAAGAGTGTCCCCATTGGGATGTGTTTTTCCATCTTAAAAATATCTTTAAAAAAAATAATAATTATGACCTATGCTCTCAATGTCAAATGCAGAAACTTTAATTCATTAATTCATGACCTCAAGGTTAGATTATTGTAATGCTTTATTGGGTGGTTGCTCTGCACGCTTAATAAACAAACTCCAGCTGGTCCAAAATGCAGCAGCTAGAGTTCTTACTAGAACCAGGAAGTATGACCATATTAGCCCGGTTCTGTCAACTCATGCACTGGCTCTCGATTGAACATCATATATATTTTAACATCTTGCTAATTACTTATAAAGCCCTGAATGGTTCAGCTCCTCAGTACATGAGTGAGCTCTTATCACATTATAGTCCTTCACGTCCGCTGCAATCTCAAAACTCTGGCCATTTGATAATATCTAGAATATCAAAATCAACTGTGGGCGGGATTTAGGGTTAGGGTTAAAACAGATACTTTTCCTATTTAGTGCAGAAACTCTGGAACAATCTACCTAGTGTTGTTCGAGAGGCAGACACACTCTGTCAGTTTAAATCTAGATTAAAGACCCATCTCTTTAACCTGGCTTACACA
>NW_015539858.1:152058-184944 GCF_001515605.1 Sinocyclocheilus anshuiensis
CACCTTCCACTGTGCCCTGAAGAATGGTCTTGGAGAGGTTATTGTGGCGCGTCACATGGCCAAACCACTGGAGTTTCCGCCTCTTCACAATGGCCGGCAGAGGATCATGGGAGCCTACCAGGCTGGTACATTTGTCCCAGATATAGTCATTGGTTTTTTGCTCTAAATAGGTAATGCCCATGAGCTTTCTGAGGCATTTGAATTCAAAGGCCTGAATCCTTCTCTCATCTTCAGCTAGAAGTGTCCATGCCTCACAACTGTATAGCAGGACGGAAACCACCAATGACTTGAACAGGAGGTACTTTGTGCAAAAGTTGATGCTTTTGCTTCTAAAGATCTTTTGGAGCCTTGACATTACAGCAGTTGCTGTAGCAATTCTGATATGGATTTCTGCTGTGCGAGAGCCATCTTTGGATAATGTTGCTCCCAAGTATTTAAATCCTTCTACCTCTTCAAGCTTTTGCCCTCCTATGGTAATGTTAGTGGTGGTGTCTTTACAGAAACAGAAGTGAAGAAGGGTGTAAAAAGAGGTTGAGTCAAAAGCGATACTTATGTCCCTTGTCTGTGTCCCTGCACTGTGGAGTCGCATGGTAGAGTCGATGGTCTTTACACTCTTCGATCTTCACAGGAGGGCTGCCGTGGTGTACTAACCTTTTTTATACCCGTTTGACAAAACGAAAATTTAATTCAGCTGAACACACTTTACTGTTTATCACAACAAAGGGCTAAGCAAGCGTACAACACTGACAAGGTATGCGATACAGTACGAGACCAAACGCAACAATTTTTCATCTAATAAATGCACTGTTGGTGAACAGAAGAGACTATGTTTCAAAAAATTTTAAAAATCTTACTGACCCCAAAATAAATTCTATTTAAAATTAATAAAACTTGTCCCTGGTCTCAGTGTCAATGATTCATCAGGTTATGTTATTCTAAATAAACATGTTTTTCATTGATATATTTCACCAAAATGTAATAATTTGCCCCACCTCTAAAACAACTAATGTCGGCTGTTGTATGTGCTGCAGTCTTGTCAGTTCTTCACTTGTCTATTATTCTCACAGTAATGCTGGTTAACATTCATGTAAATGTAATGGCAATAATAGTTTATAATGCTAGAATTGAAGAGTGTCCCCATTGGGATGTGTTTTTCCATCTTAAAAATATCTTTAAAAAAAATAATAATTATGACCTATGCTCTCAATGTCAAATGCAGAAACTTTAATTCATTAATTCATGACCTCAAGGTTAGATTATTGTAATGCTTTATTGGGTGGTTGCTCTGCACGCTTAATAAACAAACTCCAGCTGGTCCAAAATGCAGCAGCTAGAGTTCTTACTAGAACCAGGAAGTATGACCATATTAGCCCGGTTCTGTCAACTCATGCACTGGCTCTCGATTGAACATCATATATATTTTAACATCTTGCTAATTACTTATAAAGCCCTGAATGGTTCAGCTCCTCAGTACATGAGTGAGCTCTTATCACATTATAGTCCTTCACGTCCGCTGCAATCTCAAAACTCTGGCCATTTGATAATATCTAGAATATCAAAATCAACTGTGGGCGGGATTTAGGGTTAGGGTTAAAACAGATACTTTTCTTATTTAGTGCAGAAACTCTGGAACAATCTACCTAGTGTTGTTCGAGAGGCAGACACACTCTGTCAGTTTAAATCTAGATTAAAGACCCATCTCTTTAACCTGGCTTACACATAATACGGAAAAATTACTGTTATTGTCCTCTTGCATTATTGACAAACTATTTTCCTGTTTGACACTGTAAAGCTGCTTTAACACAACCTGTATTTTATAAAGCTCTATACAAATAAAGGTGACTTGACTTGACGTGTAATATGCTGACTGGGAAGTGTGTCCTTCAACCTCTATGTCGTCTTCTCAAGAGTGGGTGCCAGTGGTGATCCAGGCCAGTGGATCCCCCACAAACCACAGCAAACTCACATTCAGCTCTGACTTCAGGCTTGATATCTGGAGAGAGCAAACCATTTGCTTGGACTCCTTCACCATATGATGTATCCCAATCTTCAAGCAGAAGGAACTAGATGAGTACTCTGAATAATACCAGTCCACAATCTGACCTGTGTTGCAGCCTGGAATTAAACCACACCATGACTGAGCCTGGATTCTCCCAAGGTTTTTTTTCTTAATTTCTGTCACTAATGGAGTTTTGGTTCCTTGCCACTGTTGTCCTTTGACTTACTTAGTTGGGGACTTAATAGTTGGCAATATTTTCGACTTGACTGCACAGACACTATTGGAAGAGAACTGAACTGAGCTGGGCGATGACATCACTGTTCTACCAAGATGCTTTATAGATTAATTAAGCTCATTCCATAATTGATGAACTTCAGTTATTAAACTGAACTTAATCAACAATGAACTAATTTTAACTGAACAATTGACTGGTTACTATTGTCCTTTTTTTTTTAGAGCCACTTTACAGCAGAATTTAATTTTGTCTGTATCATTGAATTTTTTTTTTCGGTTTAACACTGTAAAGCTGCTTTGACACAATCTGTATTGTATAAAGCACTACATAAATAAAGGCGACTTGACATTAGCAACAATGGCAGTTACTCATCTAGAACAAAACCTCAAAAGAGCTCCCCAAACCAAGGAATCAGTCACTGGTAAAACTAACTACAAAGTAGTGAATTGTTTTTTTGTTTGTATCAGAATACATAGATATTCAGGACAGTCGTTCAATGAAGAGAATGCAGAGGACTATGCTAACCAGTCAAAGCTTGAACAATTATCTGTACTATTTTTTATGACCCAGTCAATTCTTAATGGAAAATACAAAAAAAAAAAAATGCAAATCCACATTATTTGTGGCTGCTGATATATCCGGTTTCACCTTGATAGCATAATTTCATTATGGATAACATTAACTATCAATTTCAAATAAAAGCACAACTAGTGTGTAGCTTTGGAGTAGCTTGTGATTAAAAGTAGTTTATTAGTTCAAATACACCAAAGAAGAGGCTATCACTTATTGACAAATACAGAAGACAGGTAACACAAAAGAAAAGAAAATGGTAAGATCAGACAAAGAGGGACAGTCAGATAAAGTCCATATACACTTGTGTATACACTCCCAAAATGGAAGAGGCACATCCTTCGGTTTCAACATTCCTTCCCAATAGGATTTTTTTTTTGTTTTTTTTTTTGGTGAAGATACAGGAAAGGATGTTAGCTTGTGCACTTGTATGAAATGTTACCGTTTTTCACATGCCTGGCATTGCCAACTTAAAGGACTTTTTTTTAAATCCAGTGATACTGTGATTTTTTTTTTTACTCCGAGTAATTTACAATTGAAGAACGAAAGGAGCATCTCTATTGTATACAGCAGGCAATTTGCACTATAGGCTAAAACGAAACACTTTGTAGCAGTACTGAGACAAAGCGATCGGATTTGGGCATTAAATGCTTGTATGGCACATTTTGGTCCGTGTTAGTGTTGCAGTGTCAGAACATTTCTCCCATTTTATATACACATTGGATGAATAGATATATAGACGTTTAGATTTGTCATCATTTTGCGCTTGCTTCAGAGCTCTTTCGTGGCAGGCCAGTGCTCGCTTATAGGAAGTAGTCAGGGGTGCGGCGGGTGACGTGAGGTTCTCCGCGTCGAGGAGCTGGATCAAACTGAAGGCTGGGGAAAAGAAGAAAAGCGTTTAAATGCACAGCTCACTGTTCAAATGACTTTCACTCCAAAACCTCAATAAGAAAGAAAATTGATTTTGCAGAAGGCATGACAATGAAGCATCATTTTAGGACTATTCAGATTTTTTGCACTGTGACATTTTAATGCAATTAAGCAAATTTTACCCCTCAGTTCTCATTGATTTTTTTTTTAATTCCCACTGTTCTTAATGGTGACTGTCATTAGTTTTTTTTACTGCTACCTATACAGGTTTAATATGCAATAGGGCTGCAACAAACGATTATTTTGATAATCGATTAATCGTCGATTATTCCACCAATTAATCAGTAGGCCTTGTTCTATTATTCTGCTTGTACAATTAGTTAAATTACTGAGTTGCACACATTCTAACTAATAAATAAAACAAGGTAATCACTTCAGCTTTGAAGTGAATGTCAAATGTCAAACAACTATATTACTGTTGTACAATTACAATTTGTTTTTACAATACAAATAAGAATATTTGGCACAAAATGAGATGACAGACACTTCCTCATTCACCAATTAATTAATTATATGCAGAAGTAATTGACTGAATGATGTGCTAAGACATTTTATTTTCGATAAATTATTTTATTCACAGCATAAAAAGCTCTTAAAACACCTTAAAAAAATCAAAACAGTCCTGAGCTAGATCAAGCTTTAATTTAATGCAAACCAAACTATCACTTTAATGTAATTATTTTTCATTTGTATTTATTTATTTTTGCATTCATTAATAAAAAGATTCTATCATTAGCTAGCTCCACACTGGACAGCTGCTTTATAGCAGAAAATCAAACTAATTCTAACTGAAAGGGAGACTGACACCGTGAGAGTTTTTTTTTCTTGTTTAATACTGTAAAGCTGCATGCTTTAAATCAATCTATTGTATGAAGCGCTATATAAATAAACGTGACGTGACTGTAGAGCCGATTGCAAAGCTGGTGCAAACTTAACCACATCGCTATGAACAGATGCTTTCTTAACTGCCGTTTTCTCACCGCTCTCATTTTTGTTGTATGTTTATTTCGTTATTGTGAGGAAAGCGCGCAGCACATATTTTCATATACATTTAAACTGCTTTCAGCAGCGTCAGGTTTTCTTCCAGGAGAGCTGCATTAGTCTTGTGCTACAGCGCCACACTAGTCAAAAAGCGTTATTGCAAGCTCTTACATCATATGAGATCAAATGTCTATTCGACAACAAAATTATTTGTCTACAATTTTTTTTATTGTCGACTAATCGATTCAGCCCTAATATGCAGTGAGGCATTTGTAAGTCCAACATTGGTGCTATGATAACACACTTGCAAAAGGTTTTCTGAACACTCCCATGAGTGGAATTTTGATGGCAATTACACACTTCACTTGCATTGCAGCAATAAGAATCTTCCTGTAAAATATGTTAGGGTTAACAGTCATAATTTTGAAGTAATGCCTTAGTCTTAGAAATAGGCTTCATTTTTATTCTTGAAGTGAACCAACTGAAATATAATTCAGACATGTTGTTGAAATCTCACTTTATATGATAGTACATATTTGAAAGATTATCATGAGAACCGCAACTTACAATGAATATTTAAGAGTATCGTCCAGTTCCATAATGGCTGCCTGGTTGCCACAGCGATAGCAGTAGTTTGGCGCACTGAAGATAGTGACAACGTTCCTATCATGACACCAGTTGTATCCCTGGAAAAAAAAAGTAGTTTTATTTGATCTGATTATCTTCATCCCACTGAAGGTTTGTGAAGAGTTGAATTGTGGATCCTACCTCCATGACCAGCTGATGAGCGCGGGACACCAGCGTGAGGCCGTTAGCGTGGTTGAAGGTCTCAGAAATGTCCTGTCCAAACGTGTAACCAGCTCCACGTGGAGAGATTCCCCAGCCACCGCGATCATCAGGGTCTGACCACAGCAGATCACACATGGGTCCCTGAAACACACACACAGATGTGCAGCCGTTCTCCATAAACCAGCCAAATATTTCATGTTTTATATAGATGCCACATATCTTAAACACACTTTAAATACTCAACATTTACAAGCATAGCTGTTATCTTGGTTATTTAATCTAAGGAGCTAATAAAAGTTGAAGAGGCAAAGTTTGGCTTAAAACCCATGAATCTGATCTTGATAAGAGCAAATGAAAGCCCATAATGCACTGCAGGTCATGGTGAACGAGCGTGAGAACATGCATCCTGCCTCAGCAGTGGCATCTGCCGCTGTGCGTGCAGTGTATACCATAAGCGCTCCAACTGACCTGACACACACTTCACCTGAGAACTTCAGTAATTATAACATGTCCCGTATTTCGGACAGCTGTTTAAAACCAGAACTAGCAATGCCATTCATTAATAATTTAGAGCATTTTGCATATTATTTATCCCAGTGAATTGGCCAAACAGGTTCGCAAAATTATCTGATTCGATTTGACATTCAGCTGGATTAGTTCAGAAAGAACAATTTGGAGTAGTTTCTCAGTCAGCAAAGCAGTTATCAGGACACTGAGAGCAAATCAAAGCTGGTGTACATTTATAGAGACAAGCAGAACAATATACAAGATAACCTTTCTGGATGGTTTTTGCTCCAAACGTGCATTGGGCAAGTGTTTTTTTTATTTGTTCTTTTTTTATTTATTTCAGCCGATCTCTGTTCTGGACTTGTACACAAAAAACATTGCAATCATTTTCTAAAATGTTATTTGTGTGGAAATATTACAAAGTCTGTAAACTGCTGTTAACAGAGGCCAGAAACACTGAAGACAGATGCAATGAGGAGAAAATACTGCACCAGTCAGAGCAAGATCACTGTTCCAACTTCCCGATACACAAAATATAGGAATAAAATCCTAAACACTGAATTAGGTTTGGGGGTTTATATGAATGTATCCCTGAGGAGAACTGACTGTCTTCAGAACAGTTTAGATGATATTTTCTTTTCATCTTGCCTCTGTATAATGCATATTAAAGTAGTGTTTATAAGCACAGCGCTGCTTTGTTTACAGAGGTAACCGGGAGAAACAACTCTATTTCTGCTGTTCTATAAGCACCACCTGCTGTCAGAGAGTGAATTCGCATTCTCATTCAGTCCGTCTGCTGTTTTGTTTCATGCAGATGTTTTACGTAACAAGTTCACAAAGCTTAAGTCAGACCATTCTGTTTTTGCTTCAAATTTTGAAATTACACAATCTAACTTAGATTAAAAACTGCTCGTGCTGCATGTATACAACATCTTTGTTTGGATCATGATTAAAAGACATTGGTTGCCTCTATTTTTAAATAGAAAGAGCAAAGTCTCAGTTTGTTTATATGAAGAAATGTATTTTATGTCTTATTTATTTGATTTGGGATTTCTTTTAGAATTTAAATTTAGTTTTTTTTTATTTGACATATTTCAATTGCACAAAGAAATGCGCAACATTTTGTACAAGCAAAATTTGTCTAATTTTGTAAAAAATAAACAAATAGTGAGAAAATAATATTGTAAAATCCGTATTGTGAATCATATCGCATTGTGAGTTGAGTGAATTGTTACATCCCTATTTATAACTATTTAAAATTTGCTACTGAAATGTGAGTTTGGCAAGTAGTTTTTAAGATAGATATGGAAATTTACTTCACGAACACTTTGGAATACACTAAGGTTGAACTCTTTTTAAAGAAAGCAAAGACCGGAATATTGAAGATAAAACTTTTTTTTTATTTAAAGTGCATAAAAGTTAAAATTTTCTGTAAAGAAAATTTACTGTAATTAAAATATACTTTATATAAAACAAATATTTTACAAAATATATTGGCATCTAACATTACTATAAAATCAAAGCCATATGTCTTTGAAATTACACAATCTAATTGAAATCAAAACTGCTCATGCTACATGTAGCATCTTTGTTTGGATCGTGATTGAAATGCATTGATTGCCAGTAATTTTTTTTAAATAGTCACAGATAGGTCGGACTGTAATAAACAAACATCTTGTTCATGTACTTATATTTATATTCAGTCCTGCCCTAATCCTAATTAACTAAATCAGCAATCAGTATCGGAATCTGCTAATTTGCTTGTAAAATA
Source organism: Sinocyclocheilus anshuiensis (assembly GCF_001515605.1). NCBI lineage: Eukaryota > Metazoa > Chordata > Actinopteri > Cypriniformes > Cyprinidae > Sinocyclocheilus > Sinocyclocheilus anshuiensis. The sequence continues at coordinate 159,841 of NW_015539858.1, forward strand.
AAATTGAAACAGGCTATGAAAATTCAAGATCGGTGCATCACTAGTCAAAGTTATTAAACAGCCATTCACACTAAACATGTTTTGTTTCCACCCAAGCTGTTTCCTATGCAAACATGCACTAGATGGGTGTCGCTGACCACTACGATGTGTTGAATCAAATGTTTTGGTGTTGGTTTTGTGTCCCCTGTAAGAAATTATAGTCTGCCTCGACCCAGCTTCCACTCCAAATTGTGTATTAAACTATGCTCCTTTCTCTACAAAGAGCTTAATTATCATATAGATAGTTCTTTCCGATCTTAATCATATGTAAATAGTACCTCCGGAGCGATAATTTGTCACTTATAGCGTGGGAGAAGCAGCAGGTCGTCAAGAACCATCTGCTGACCAAAAGGGTACATGAAATAACTGCTATGGATTCTGTTTAATCTTATCACCTTAACATTTGGTTGTTCCCACTTGAGATGTGGGAACGGAAGGCTATCACTTTCATTGTCATCCGCAATGATTTGTCAGGGAAACCCCTTCCTTTAAAAAAAATCTAGAAAAGAAAGTGTAAGGATAGAAGATACGTTTATTCAGTATTAGCAGGAGGAGTTATTAAGCCTATTCGGTACAATTCTGTTTAAAATTCTAACGGAACTGAATTAACCCAACGTAGTGTGGTGGCAGAGCTGTATTGGAATCGTTGTTTCTAAAGTAACTGAAGCAAAGTGCTTAAGTTTAAAGTTTCTAAAGTAACTGAAACTTGTTGTTGGTCTCTTATAATTCTGTAAGATTCTAAAGTAATTGAATCAACCCGACGCAGTGTGGAGTCAAGCTGTGTAATCCAATTTCAGAAATGCTAGATTTGCAGGAAAATGAGAGTTGGGAAAGAGATTCTGACTCATTGAGAACTGAATATTCTGACTGCACAGCCAGATTCCCTATGGCACCAGTTCATGCTACTACAACTATGCGTGCTAGTGAAGGAGGAGAAGAACCAATGACCTCTACCATGGTCAGAGGGTTTAATCCAAATGAACTAGAAGCTGTGATCAACAACATTGGAAAATTTGATCCTGCCAAGCGAGATCCATTAGATTTCCTGAAAAAATTGGAAGAATATGCTGAGGTTTACAAATTTACAGATGGCGATGCATGTGTTTTGTTAAGAATGTGTCTGCCTGACACTTTGTCTGGAGCCTTAACTCAGAAAGTAAAGGACAGAACTGCAAATAAGTCAGAGAGGAAACAGGCATTGCTTGAAGTCTTAGGTGTGATGTCAGTTAACTGGGATAAAATATATGAAATGCAAATGAGGAAAGGGGAGCATCCAGCTACATTTTCAGAACGACTACTGGAGACGTTTAAAACGTTCAGTGGCAATTCTGATATTACTCAGAATGATGTCAGTTTCAAGTCTGCCTTGATTAACAAATGTGACCCATTCACCCATTCTGCTGTGACAATGCTTGTGACACCTCAATCTGAGTATAGTGACATTATTGCTAAGATGACACAATTTTACAATAATAATGCTAATACAAAGAAAATACATCCTGTGTCCGTAATAAGTGCTAAAAAGCCACATCAGAGCAGTGGTCGTAAGGTCTCTTGGGAAAGAGAAGACCATGTCAGTGAAGAAAGAGAGGAAAGACCACCTCCTTATAACCCTGATAATCTCCCAGTGTGCTATTCATGTGGCAAAGAGGGGCATATTTCTAGGGGATGTAAATTTTCCCTTAGAAATAGATTTTCATCAACTACAGGCTAAAGTAGACAGGCTGAGTAAGGAGAATGAGGAACTGCGTTCTCATATGGAGAAGCAGAGCTCTCACGGAAAGTTGTTTTCAGCATAGGGATCTAAGGCCTCCATAACACATGTAGCACCACTGTCACGAGACAATCATGGTAGACCAATCGTAAACATTGCTGTCGGAGGCCGATGCAATGATTGGTTAGTAGATTCTAAGTTATTCTTCATCAAGATCTTCGACGTCTTCACTTTTTCTTACACCCCTCACAACAACAGGAACCCTTCTGGAAAGATTTCACCTGATCCAGTAAAGTGCTTTTGATCTCTACAATGGGTGAGATCAGACCAGATCCATCAATCTAGGGCCGCATGATTTGGGGAAAACATTGAACTGACTCCAGTTGAATAACAACACTACTGTCTTCAGTAGAGCTGCTTATAGCCGAATTGAACTCGTTTCATAATGAATGAACTTTACACAGTTACTGAACTGAACCAACACTGACGTGACTGGAGCTGAATAAACACACTATTGTCTTGTTAGAGCTGCTTTACAGCAGAATTTGGATTTGCCTCATTTTTGAAGTTTGCATCACTTATTCTGTTACTTTTCTGTTTAATACTGTGAAGCTGCATTGAACAGCTTGAACATCGGTACTGTATAAAGCACTATAAAGCACCTCCTGCACATTGGACTCTTTAGTGAGAATCTCTTTAGCCTGGGGGTGTAAGAACAGGATAGTGTATCAGGCACAGGTGAATGCTGTGAAAGCAGGAAAATATCAGACAAGTACGTTTTGAAAGCCCAATCAGGGGTGCGTTTCCGAAAAGCATTGTTAGCCATCTACAGTAGCAAGTTCTATCATTACTAACACAGGTCAATAATTCTGTTTCCCTCAACCATAGCTTTAGTGAACATTCGCTTGACCTGAGGTTAGATGCAGAGTTTCATGTTAGTATAACATGACAAGCAAACTCATCATGGGTGAAAAAGGTCACTTAATGCGTTTTCTCTGATCGGATAGCCATCCAATTGTGAAAAGACCAGGTGTAAATGCCCTCCGAAACACTTCATTAACAACAGTTCTGTATTGTTGAACCAATGTGTGAGCATGGTGTGAGCATGCTCGGGGAACAGTCGTGACTAGATAGTCAGTTTCTGCAACGATGCATTGTACATCTAGAGTTTTTTTTTTTTAAAGACTGGAATACACTACACAACTTTTGCCCCAATTTTCCCCCGATTTACAGTCTGGATAAGTCGACGCTAGTCAGAGCTAGGGCTGGGCAAAAAAATTGATTTTCCAATTAATCGTTTTTTTTAAATGACGTCGATTCGATATCGATTCTCAAAAGCCGCGAATCGATCTTTTCCGAGCCAGTCTGCAGATACGAGTTGACAGATTTCATAGAAAGTCATGTAGCCTATGATGGTCACAGACTCAGATTTTTTAGCTTCAGACTAGGAATCCATCCAGTCGGAGGATATCAAACATGTTTTTTTTTTTGAGAACACACTGTTTTCATTTCTACATTTCTGCATGAGTTTGTTTTGATCAGAAGGACTTTAAAGTCTGGTAGTGTGTGATCCTCAGTCATTAGTGCATGAGGGCCAGTTTTTATCTGTGACTATTTACAACGTCGAGGAAGTGTATGATGCCTATTAACAATTTAAAATCTGTTCAGATTTTAAAAGTTGAGTAGTGCATTCCAGCCTTACGGAGGAGCTACACATATCCAGCCTTGTTCCACACAACTGAAGCATTAAGTTTGCTGTTTGGTGTTTGATCAAGCAAGTCACACATTTAGTGACCAGAACAAACAGTACACCCACTGTCCAGAACACGATTCCTCAACTCATGAGTCTTGTAGAAGAGAGGTGTGCTTTACTAAGAGACCAGGGAAGCACCACTCAAACTTTCATCAGAAAAGGCTGATAATATGGGCCACTAAAGCTAGAACACGCTGAAAATGCTCAGGATAACAGAAGCAGGTTTTAAACACGAAATATTAAAAGAAACCCGAGTACTTATCTGATAGACATGCATGTCTGCGCACTCTGTATTGCTGTGAAATCAAATCAATATCTGCTGAGAGAACAACCCCCATCACTACGGAGACAATATGAGTGTGTTTCCAAGGAGACATCTGGTCCCATTTCTATTTAGCACAGTAGGGAACACCTTTTTAATTTTACCCCTTTTTAACATAGTGCATGATTGTGTGCAGGAATACACAGATTTAGGCCAGGCAGTACAGATCAAGTACATATTAGGGACGGGCACTGTGGTCATGCGGTCTACTCGAGTACTCAGTATTTAGGGTGGGGGGCTATTTTTAAGTTTTTGCTCCATGTGTATACTTGTCAGAAAGACCGCTTTGATCACTGCATAACTTATCCATAAAAAAAAAGTGGAAAAAAAAAAAAAATGAACAAAAAAACTGCAAACTCAAAACAAAAAGCTTCATATTTTGTTATATGAAGACTTACTGGCCAACTCGGAGAAAAAAAAAGCATGTCTCTCTCTGCTCTTTCTGAAGAGCTATTTGGGTAACATTTAAAACGTCAGCATGGCAAGTTGTGACAGTAATGAGAAATGCCTCTGGATTAAGCAATATCACAGTGTGAGTGTGGTATTGCTCTATACAACAGTTCAATACACAAAAAATATTGAGTAAATTACAGTCAAGTAAGCAGAGTGATGAGTGGTCAACACAGCTTTGGTTCATCATATATTAGCAGAGCCCCCGCCCTAAGTGAGCCGCACAGAATCCGCCATGTTTATCTTCACGCTAGAGCATTTAAAAGCAGCATTCAAGTAAGAAATGTCTTCTTAATAAAGCTAGAAGTTATTAGGTCAACAGCAGTGAGTGATTTTCAGTTTTTATTTGTTTGGCTCATATTAACAGCGTAGACAGCAGTAGGTACTGTATATTATGCTGCTGTCACTTATAACACAGATCTAATATAAATCTAAATTAAATTATAAATATAAATTCTTTCCCAGCTGTTTACCTTCACAGACATAACAGACTGTGTTTATGGAACGTGTGTTTTTGACAAACTTGTGTGTATTTGACAGTTTAAGCGCAATAAGACATAAAAAGAGAGCTTTTTTTTACTCACATGCCATGTGACAGCCGCTTTCTGTGCACGTGCTTCGGAGGTGTGCTCTCAGAAAACCATATATCAGAAGTTTAAACTAACATGGCTTTAAAATGCATGATTTCAGCACGATAGACCTGATAATCAAAACCAAATAGATGTTTTGTTTTGGCAGAGTATCTGAAAGGCCCTATTCTGGAAAAGCGGTCGGGGAGCAGCAGCTAATTTGCATTTAAAGATACATGCACGAAAACAGCATGTTTCTGCTTCCACTTAAAATGGGCATTATCAAAATTATATAATAAATTATCTGTGGGGTATTTTGAACTGAAACTTCACAGATGCATTCTGGGGTCACCTGAGACTTATACTGAATCTTGTAAAAAGGGGCATAATAGGGGCCCTTTAATGACTGTGACCTCAACTGTAAATATGCAAATAACTTTTATAAAAAGCAATAAGGCTTTCGATGCCACACTACAGACTACAGTTGCCTAACAGTACCCTGACTGAATTCACAATATAGTTCTGAGTCTCATACCTTATTGCTTAAATGAAAACCATCTTCACTTCACACACACAGTAAAACACTCCTGATTAGGCATGGGCCGATTACCGGTTTCAAGGTATACCGCTACTTGAAAATTTCACGGTTTCAAAACCGCTAATATTTTCCGTTATACCATTCCTGCGGTATGCGCTGTTTTTCATGTCTCCTCAAAGACTGAAAGTGTAGGAATCCCTCATTCATTCAGAGCGTCGCTGTTTGCTTCGTTCAGGCATGTAGTAGTATAATTTCACAAAGATAGTCAGAACATTCTGTTTTTGCTTCAAATTGGGTTATTATTAAATCAAATTATGTATAAGAAATGTATAACTAAATGATATGAAATGATATAAATAATATTCTGTATGTTGCTCAAAAACAAAATATATTGTGTTCAGCGGGTTTGTGTTTTTTTTTTTTACTCAGTCATTTAAAAATAACACATTTTAGAGCTGTAACGACAATACCGTGAAACCGTGATATCTATGCTTAAGGTTATCATACCGTCAAAATCTCATACCGGCCCATGCCTACTCCTGATAAAGCCTTCCTACATTTAATTTCATCCAAAGAGACCTAAGTTGCATTGAATGCATGCATTTTATCAGGCATGTTCTGCTGTTTGAGCTACAGGAACGTATCCTTATGTTGACTGCAAGATTGCACTTTTTCACTTCTTGAATTTATTAATGAGAACTGTTTACCCTTCAGTTGTATAAAATTGATTTTTTTGGATCTACTTAAGAGCTCTGTTGAAGACTCTGTCATTTGAATCTATATCTATGGAGTCATGATGATATCACAGGTGTGATGTCGTCTAGTGAGGCAAGGTCTGTGTCATTTGTAAACGCAACTAGTGGTAGTGGCTGTCTTAAAGCAAATAGAGTGAATTTGCTGGAGGTTACTATTTAACCAGACAGGCAGTCCATTTCAAATCTACAAATAGCAAATAACACATCTACATAACAAATTACAGACACTGGAAAAGCAGGTAGAAAACAAATACATCCAACTCTAACCTATCTATATAGATTGACAACAACAATAGTGAACACTAACACTCTGACGTGTGTTGACTGTGGTGTTAATTCAGTCAAATGATACGATAAAAACTATAACACATTAAAATCATGAAATGGACAGACAGTGGCAGAATGTCTGGATGTACTGCTAACTTTTTGTTTAAAAATAATTAAAAAAAAACAGTTCGCATTTATATTTAGCCACAATTTAGAATACTTCACCATATTAAAAATAATAATAAGGTTCCTCATTTTTCTGTTATCGGTGTATGTTTGAATGCACATCTCATTCATCATGTCCAAAGAATCGTGGTGATTTTTTAAACATCCTAATTATCACACATTTTATTTTCTCTCAGAGCGTTCACTTACAATGATGTTAAGTTTAATAGTACCGTTTATGTTTATTAAACGATAAGTATAACCTAATGGTGTATTATGAACCTGACATTTTCTTTACCTTCTCGCAGAGTGTTCTCACTTGGTTCTCGGTCAGCTGTTTGCACTCATTCAGCTGTTCGATCCATTGGTCTAATTCTTTGGTGAACGCTTTATCATCCATCACCGGCGCGATTCCGCGGTAATCCTCACAGATTCTTCGTTAATTGAACGAGCAGCGAGCGCGCTGCCACACTCTCGCGCTGCGCTGGGCCGACGCGAAACACAGCCACCAAACACCGCTGTTAACCTCGGATATCAGCTCATTAAACACGAAATCCCGTGTCACGGGTATTTTTTATCTAGATTTGGCGGTAACTGATAGATGTCTTTTGACGGTGTCCGCAGTTGATGATTTTTCCGTTGACTCGTCGCGCTTCCGACCTTCCTCACGCGCTGTGTAATGGCTGTTGCGCTCGCCGCCCGTGACGTCATCGGAAAGGCACGCTTCGGAACGCTCTGAGCGATGTGCTGCCCCCTGCGGCCAGGAGGACCATTAACAACTCACAAATGACGGAAATTGATTTTAATAGATGTGTTCAAATGCCACGTATCTTTTCATTTTTTTAAATGAAGGTTATTCTATAAGCTTTCGTCATTTAATCAGTTATCCTGTATATGCAGTATAAAACCAGTAAGTCAGAAACACTAGACATCACATGCATCCCTGCACCTAATGCATAATGTTTAGCCAAGATTCCCGGTGTATGTTCGGCAATGAAAATAAATAAATACAAGTAAAAAATAATGTGCATATAATTTTTTTGTGCACGCAAACAAAAAATAGCAGAGAAATAGCCTAAACTGGGTTAGACCAATTATAGGTTTGTAAACATTCAGGATGCGCGCGCATCATGGCTGCAGAAAACCGAGATGGCCTTTACGGCTAGAGAATTTCACGGATACGGTACAAAATAGTTAGGTTTAAAAAGATTATAAATTATATTGATTAGATGTCATTTTCAAAATGTTCTCCGCATATTACAAGAGTTTGTCACCCAGCGATAAGTACTGTTATTCAACGAAATTGACGTTAGAGAGTGCGATAGTTTTACAGATCCGAAACAGGGGTGACGGGTTTTGTGGGCGGAGCCTATCTGGAGGCAGAAAATGAGGGTTTTCAAGCGGCAGTCAATGGAGCCATGGAATAAAAGAATTAAAAAAAGATAAATTTGATTTTATATTTCAAAATTCTGACTTTATTCTCGCAATTCCGAGATTATATCTCACAATTCTAAGAAGGAAAAACAACTCGTCATTCTCTCTTTTCCCCCCGGCTCTTCTGGCTTTTTTCCCTCAGATTTGACAAACTCACTATTTTTGAGTTCTTGACATCAAAAGGCACAAACATTTTTTTTTTATTTTATTCCATGGATTTTACCCATTTACCTCCACTTGTTCCCAGTGTTTTTCTGCAACCACTATGCACGCGCAGCTGCAAGTGACGTAACTGTGACGTCTACCCTAAATTGGTCTATTCTAGTTACTTACATCATGTGGAATTATTAATTCCAGAGATATTTGTGATAACACACAACTTGTGTGTTCTGTTGCTTTTTAAATAATAATAATAATAATAATAATAATTAAATATATATATATTTTTTAAATAGAATAAAAATAAACTTTAAAATAAAATGAGCAGTCACATTTGCCAAAAGAAGGACCCCATTATATGAAAAAAAAGTAGTCACCCTACAAGTTACATGTTTATAAACAGCAAAGTAATAAAACTCAGCACAGCAGAGTGAAATTGTTTGGTTTTGTAAATAGCTACTAAGATTGCATTACTGGACCTACCTATGTTAGAATCAGTGCAGTCTAGTAGTGCAAGTATCATGTTTCTAATGAATTTCTAATTAAATAAATGTGTAAGAGGTTTGAATGCAGCATTGTGATTAAGTAGGTTGATTGGCCAGTATATAGCAGAATAATTTGTCTATAAATATGTAGAATTATCAAACCATTTATTTATTCATGTTAACTTGTAGAAAACAAACGTCATTGAATTTCAGAGTTGTCCGACACTCAATCGTCGTTTACGGATACCATAGGAATAAATGAGAAATGCTGTAAGCTGTATCCCACCAGTCACAAAAAGTCAGTGACTTCTCTTATAAAACGGCATTTTTTTACTGGCAAACCGGAAGCGTTAGCATTAGCCGTTACGCTTTTTTTTGCTAAAGGTTGCAGGCTTGCCTTCTAGTGGCTTTGGATCAGCTCCAACCCTAATCAAACACACCTGGACAAGCTAATCAAGATCCAAGGTTTACTAGAAACCAACACGCAGGTTTGGTTTAATCAAGGTTGGAGCAAAACTCTGCAGGACTGTGGCTCTCCAGGACTGACGTTGGCCACTCCTGAACGAGTTCTTTGATGTAATTTACCTGTAAATAAAACCGACTTACAAAAATACATATCTCTGATTCAATCAAAGCTTGTAGTACATTAGCCCTAAATGGTGTTAGGATAATATCTAGTATCAGGGTGAATGGCTGCAGTGGAGCCTGTGGTGTATGTTTGTCCATTCAGAAGGAAGTAAGGGTAATGAATTGTTGTAATCGTGCTGGGCATAGGGACATGTGTCAAAGCCTGAACTGAGAGAGGAGGAGGTATCAAATTTGCATTCAAATGGCAATTTGGCAAACTATAAGGTTGTGTCATGGCTAAACTGAACTGGTTTACTTGTTCTTGTGAGAGCACAGGACAATGTGGCGCAGTGTTAGTTTGTTGATATTTAACACTGTCAAATGCTTGATGTGTAACACAAGAATCTCCTCGTAAAGTTGCTTGGGGAGCCGAGACTGAAGGCTGTTGAGGTCTTTGTATGTCTGCTATAGATCTCCTCTCATCAGAATGTGATAAAGTCGCTCGTATATTAGACAGATGAAGAGAATTTATTTCAGAGTGTGCATGAGACGTCGAAGGTGAAGGTGGGACTAAGTCAGAGGCGTTCCAGTCTGCAGCAGTGCTTCCAACCATTCCCCAATGCCCCGGATCCACTCTGTGAGGAAGAGTGTAGTAAGGGGTCAGGTTCTCAACATGGGTTGCAGAAGTTGTTTGGAAAAGGGGGTTCACAGCATTACATTGTGTTCGGGGTGAAAGAGATGCCCTGAAGATGTTGGAAAACATTTATTACCCACACATTTTAGAATTGTTAAAAATGTACTTAAAACCAATACATTAGAGGCTGATAAAAAAAAAAAAATCAGCATTTGATTCTTAAATTAAATAGCAAAAATGTCTCCTACCTCCTTTTAGCCATTTTATTAGCCACATCCTTGCCAGCCTTTACGCTCTATATTAGAAATAAATAAACAAACAGACATTTAGAAAGATTTACAATGTTTTTCTTTGCAACCAAATGGAATTAAACATCTCTATCATCCAATTCTAGCAGCTCTAACATCCTTGAGGTCAGATGTGAAATGTGACTTTCCATGTGAATGAGAATTTCCAGTGAGAAAAATTGTACTTTATTTGTTAGTAACTGATTATTGGATCGTAAAAAGTGGGTGTTATTGTTAATGTAAGGAGCCAGACAAAATGAGAGTTTGCTATAATAATGCATTATAAGCATTTTAAGGAAAAGTGATTTCAGAGCAAGTTTCATTTAAAAGTTAGCATTAAAGTTAACATTTTGATTTCATGTTGACTTTCAATCTTCACATGGTATACCTACCAAAATCTTACCTGTGCAACACTGGGTTGAGAGGACGTCCATAACTGCAAACCTTTGCGTTTCCGAGCAGCATCACTCTGTTGTTTTGTTGGGGTCTCTGCTCCATCCATAGACAGAGGGGGCTGTTCCACTTTGTTTACGAGAGAAACACCTGACTCCGTCACCCCAAAAATAATCTGCGGGTTTGAATTCTTATGTGTCTTGAGAACCTCACTTGGTGCACAATGACTCATGTCTTGCCATACAAGAACCTTAGAGGCATCATAAAGAAGGTGTTCGATTCCAAACCATGATACTTTGCTAATCATTTCTTTGCATGACTTCATGAAAAGAGCTTTTTCTTGGAGATATCTGCATGTGATGGACAGATGCTCTGCTTTGCCCACATCAAATGTCCCTGGCAACTGATCTGAAGGTGTTTCCACAAAAGTCATTATCACTTTGTGTATCTTTTCCAATCTTTCTAAACTGTCTCCCAAATTGATCATTGCAGACATTGGTACAGATAAAAAGAAGCTTTTAATGTTGTGGGGATTTCTGAGTGCAGCCTCAGCCTCAAGGAGCTCACGCTTACTCTTCAGATACATGTAGTAAGATGCATCAGGGGCCGCATGGAGCTGTTGGTGCAAGGAGGACACTGCACTGTAGTATTCCTGCAGTTTACTGTAGCCCTCTTGTGCTAAGATCTTTTGAAAAGAAGCTAACAACGACGACTGCTGCTGAAAGCCAACCTCCCCTTTGTAGAGTTCTCCATAAAGAGAAGGGTCATACCATAGCAAACTCCTAAACGTGGGTTTACTGCTCAGAAAGTTAATTTTGTTTTCTACAAACTGCCAAGCTTCCATCATCATCTGCAACTCCAAGTAAGAATTCACCGCTTCATATTTCAGGTCTACTTGTGCAGGTGGACGGTCCAAATATTGCTCTAAGATGAGACATCTTGAAACGAAATATTGGTTGAATGGCACTTTCTGGTCTTGTTCAAAACCTGAGATAAAATGCTGCAACATGCTTTTGCATTTAGACTGCAAAGATCCAAGTTCGGTTAATGAGGTTGTTTGATCTGCCATTTTAAGAGTATTTGAAATGTCACTGATGCTGTATTTATTGTCAGCGAATGTACTGCTCACATTGCCATCATCAACGATTTTTATGGTATTCAAAGATTGTTTCTTTTGACTCTTTTGCTTACATAAACTATTCAAACTCATTGAGGGATTTTGTTGGCCTGTTGTGTTTATTCTTTGCATTTGTAACTGGGCATTAAGGGTGTTATTGATGGAGATTTTTGGAAAAACAGCGTTCCGGTCGTTCACCTGGGGCAAAGGGTGAGGACTGTTATCTTTGACGGTGTCTATAGCACTGGTACTGTCAGGACTGACACTAGTGACTGAGCTCCTCCTTGATCTTTGCTTGCTGGTTCGTTTGGTTTGAGAAGATCGTCGGCCTCTCTTAGATTCAACAGGCACTAGTAGGCAAACATCGGTTCCATTCTGAGCGTGTTCACTTCGAAGAACCTTCCTAGTTTGAACAGAGTTTTTGGTGTATTCACTTGAATTGTCTTTTTTAACAGCTTCACCCCCATGAGGTATCAGGCAGGGAACATTTACCATACAATACTGGCTTTTTTCAAACAACTGCTTTTTATGTGCTGTGCTGTCAAGTGTTATCCACACCACTGGTCTTTCTTTAAGCTCTTCATTCACTGCTTCTTGTTTCTTGACAGTGGACTCAAATTTGGACAAATAATCTCTTAGTTTAGAAATGAGCTGGGTTTCTGGTGAGTTTGCCTCATTAATTTTGTTTTGGTCTGGCTTTGATAATTTACAGTTGTCTCTGATTGCCAGAGTACTTGGTGATTTGGTAGAACCAAGCAAACTAGTGTTGCTGCACTTCTTTGTATGTTCTGAAGAAATCTTACATTGGACACTCAAAGCTGGATCATCAACAGTAAGATCTACAGCATTATTTGATGAATACTTCAAAGCCTTTGGACCACACTGCTTTGAATCTGATGTTGTGTCTTCAAATGCCTCCGAATCAGTATTCCAAACACTTCTGACATTAGATGTGCTGGTAAACATTTTGAGACATGATTGGTTCATATGTGGGATATTTGCTGACATGTTTTCTGTTCCTTCAAAGCACTGTACATTTAGAGTATTTTTCATACTTGCATTTTGCTCACTACATTTTATAGTGTCTGTCTCAGCCATAGCATTGATAGTATCCATCACCCTGGCTTCTGGAGTCATGTTTGTATGGAGTTCAGTTTTATGACTGTTGATTGTGTTGCTTGCAGGCACATCACTGTGTGTTTCTGATGCCTCACAATCATGTATACTCAAAGCATCTACATTGTCATCTACTGTGATTTTCATTGTGAAATGCTCCTTGCTTAATGGATTCAGTCCAGTCTCTGATGTCAAATTCAGCAACATGTTCTCCTCTTTGCACTCTGTGTTACTCCCATGTTCTTTGCTAGTGCATGTGATCAAGGATGTTTGGCTTTGATTGGAGATGTTTTCAGTTGTCTTCACTTGTTCTCCTTTATCCACCATTACTGGGATTAGATTTGGAGTAAAATCTTCTGTTGCCTTCTCAGTGTAGACTGAATCACTTTTATAGATATCTTCTGTAAGTGGTTCTGTAGGATTTATTGGGTCCTCTATTGGTTTGGTCTCAGGAAGAGTGGCATTAGCCTCCTGAGAACCCTGAACATGTGATGATTGTCTGTCATCAGATGTGTGAGAGTCTGGGTCTTGATCTTCGTGTTCTGTAAGGACTATTTCAGACGGACTGTTTGAAGGGTCTGATGTTGCTTTGCTGTTTACCGTTTCATGGGGGCTCTCAGCTGACACAGTTGTTCTGCTAAGATTCCTCTTTGCTTTCCAAAAGCGTGTCTTTTTGACATATATGCTCCTCTTTAGAGAGTGACGTAGTGATAGAACAACATGCTGTTTTTTGAGACATGGCTTCTTACTGCCTGGTCTGCTCAAGCTCTTCCGTTTCACATGCATTTTAGATTTACTGTACCTCTGAGCTAGTAGTTGTATTAGTTCAACATTACAAGTTGCAGTTTCTTTGTATCCTTTGCTACTGCACATTTGGATCCTTGGGCTTTGAATCATTTCATTGTTTCTTTCACTCAATTTCTTTTGAAGGCCTTTCATTTTTGAAAATCGCTCAGAGAGAGAAAGCACTTCTGTAGTATGGGCAGAGGTTTTGCTGGCTTTTAGAGTAACTTTGAGATGGATATCTTCCCAGAATCTCATGTTTAGGTTCGTTTCAGCTTTGCTGTGATCTTTGCTTTCATTTTTTAGCTTGGAAATGTTGTCTGCAGGTCTGCCCATATCTCTGTTTGTACTTGAGGAGAAAACATGCTTTGGAAGCATGCTTGGCAAAAGTTGATCAAGTTGAATTCTTTTGTACAATTCCCAGTGAGTACTGTTGTCCTGCTTTACTGTTTCCATGTCGAGCTCTGGAGATCTTTCAGAGTCTTCACAGCAACTTTTCCCATTCTGCTTTTGCTTTACTGCCATGGTAAGACTGAGATCACAGTTGTCTGATGTCCCACAACTAGAGACTACAACACAGCTTGCGATATCCATGACTGTGTTATCCATGATATTGTTTGTATACGTAAGGTATGCTTCAGTGCTGGGCTTTTCAACCAAGTTAACACCTGGAGTAGATTCATTCTCTTGCAAGTCCTGTACTGCGAGCTCACTTTCACATTCTAAGCTGTGATTAAGCTTAGCTTCATTAGAGGGACAAGTTAAAGGATTTGGGTGTTTGAGATCAAGCTGTACATTTTGTGCATCAGTTTTCTCATCTGTGAGGTTGAGATTCAGTGATCTCAGCACCAAGGATTGCTCTGAAAGTTTATCTGGAGACTGAAGCAGACATCTATCGGGATGGTCCTGGTGAGTCTCTGGTGCTTGACCCTGTCCCTTTTCTGTCAACATTACTGCACTCGATTCTTGATGATATGGATGACTGGTTTTATGAATGTGTGTTGTGCTACATTTATCCCTGTTAACAAAATCATTGTTATCTGACAAACTTGCAACATCATGACGTTTTGGTTTGCACACATAGGACTGATTGTGCTTGTATGTATTGTCTTTTGTCTGTAGAATGTGATTTTCTTTGGGCTCTCTTTGAGGCAGCCTGGAGGTCTTCTTTGTCTCATTGACATTTTGAAAGATCAATCCCTCTTTATACTTCTGATAATAAACTTCATAAAAATGTATATGGTCAGCTAATTCTTGCTTTTGTTCTGGTGACATGTTTTCTTGTGACCAAATTTTGTGATGCCTCTCTTCCTGACTCATTCTAAAGTAGGCAGCATATTTTTGGAATTTAATTTTGAATAACTTCATTGAGGGCAACGTTGTGGTATGCGCACATTGATCAATCTTTGAGGATTCCCTTTGAGTGTCCTTCTTGTCTGTGTCTGATGGCTCTTTTGAATCACAAGTATTTCCAGCAAATCCACAATTGTCTTCTTGGTTTTTATCGGCTGGTTGGCATTTTCTATTATCACATCCTGATCCAGTGTATGCTACCATGGCATCTGAACAGTTGGTCTGTTGATTTGCTTCTTGTCTAGATAGACGAGGATCCCTAACCAAGCGTGAAGAATACACTATGGTAGAAATTTTGTCCAACGGACTTTGAGGTACTGTGTCCCATGTATTGTCATTTCCTCCATGTGTGCTTGCAGTATTTTTTTTGTGATTACTCAGGAATGCTTTCTTTCCCAGCAAGCTTTGGGAGACAGCAGTGTGATCCATAACTGGCCCTGAACTGCTGGAAGATTCTGAGTCCTCACTGGCAGCAATCCAGTGCTGTTTTGGGTTGAATGACTGAGTGTTTTGCATATCGCTCTTTTTAAGTGGAGCTTCTACTTCTGGATTCTGAGGTGTATAATCTGTCTCAAAGCAGCCCGGCGTGCCAAAGTGTTTGAATGTAATGGTGGCAGTGTCTCCTTTTCCTCTTATCTTTGCCACAGTACATGCCTTAAAATGGTCTGTTGTATTTTTCAGGAATAAAATAATCACACACATTATTGATTAAAAGACTTGATGCATTATAAACACTAAGACATACATTTCTGCATATGAATTGTGAAAAGTGCTATAGAAATAAACTTGACTTGATAATGATGAGCATGTATTTGATGTCTTAATAAAAAAGGTTTGTGTTTTATCTCACCATGCACTTGGCCAATAGGTAGCGCTGAAGCTGAGAGTGGTAGGTTTGTAGGCACAGTCAGAATGGCACTGCTGGCAGGAACAAATGAAACTACAGCATACGGCAAACACTGCCTGGGTCTTTCAGTGAGCTCCTGCTTCTCGTTAAAGTCAAACAGAAAAACCTAGAAGAACAATGTTTTATTAAGACTCCTGTTGACTATCCAGTCCATTTGATCGGATAATTTGTTATTCTGAGATTAAATCAACTCACAGAGGAGCCCAGAACTTGCTGGTGAAGAGTGTCTCGATGGGACACTGCATCTTTACACATGTGACAGTCAAAGCCCAGAGTGGGATCTTGCGTTTTGTTCCAGTCCAGGCTTGGGGCGATTTTTTTCACCTTTCCATAAAGAACCTGAAGCCCCGAATCACAAAAATGTTCACTATTGTCATTCCATTAATAAACGTAATTTCACAATTCTTAGACTGTAGAGGACACAGGAAACATTAAACAAACCTTGAAAATTACTAGTTTTTTTGCACTTAATACGTTGGTATTGGATTTCAGAGCCACATCGACATGCCTAAAGAGATATACTCCGTGTGATGGCTTTCCCAAGGCATACTGGACAGTGCTGCCAACCCGTAGACCGTGCTGATAAATCTGGGCCGCCATTTGGTCCGATGCAACTAAAAAACAAAATCTTTCTTCCATTTCTCTCCCATGTCTTCCTTTAGCACGCATCTCTGCCCTGTAGTCAGTTGATGAGCGGTGACAGATATGCAATGAAAAGCAACATTCGTTTAATGTGGAAAAATCTTTTACATTTCTGAATGTACAGCTACAGAAGGTAACAAATAAAGCAGCATCATTGAAGGTGCCGCATGCACAAGAGCAAAGCCTGCAACTGCACTGGAAAATGTAGCGACTGGCCAGCATGTTATTGTATGTTGCATTTTTATGTCATTACCTTTTTTCGGAGAACATTTTAAGAAGCTCCTCATTGTGCACTAAACAAACATCTTTCCAGACCCATGCATTTGCTCGGTCCTTTCTAGTGTCCAGCTTGGCATCTCTCAGTTTTGTCTGAATGAGATTGTAGTCGCGGCTTTCCTCTGAACAACATTCCAAAAGGACTGACCGAAAAGAAGTCAAAAAGCACTTTTTAAAAACAGCTGATGAATTTAACAGTAGCTCTGGATTATGACAGCACCATCATGAAACAGTTTGGATGTTTAGTATGCTATCACAAAGATTATTTTGTTGATTTGGATTTTGAGAAAATCTAGTAAAACCTTCTCCAGAGGTTCGTTTCTTCCTGGGTATGGTGAAGTTCTTCAGTGTCAGGGTCCCTGTTAATGTTGACTGGTGTGATCTGGAGCCCTCTAATGTCTCCTCACGCTGTCTTTTCTCCATACTGGTTTACAACTGAATTTCACCCTGAAAAACATTAATCTAACATGTAAAAAGAGAGTCTATATTTCATCTGATGACAATTTCTCAGCAGATATTCCCAAAACTTTTATAAACTGTCACCCGCTTTACAAGTGCCAGGCAAACAGATAAAACACAGCCGATTTGCTCTTTCACTACATACAGTTGGTTCCTTTTGTGTTTATATATAACTGCCTTTAGAATGAATATAAGGAAAAAACTAATTCTCACCAAATGTCAAGGCAGCGAGAGCTTCACTGTTGTCCAGATTATATTTATGCTGTAGTGCTCACAAACATGAACTTTGCATAAATGTTGTTATTCTTGGTCAGCTCTTTGTTTGTACTATTTACCATGTGACTGTATGACCACAAAAAGTCATTGAATTTTTTCAACAACCTTTTCAACAGTCTAATAAGATGCTAAATGGCAAAAGGGGTGTTGTAGAAATCTTTACTGAGAAAAAAAAAGAAATGCATCTTGGAAAATAATCACACTGCCACAGCATGAAATGTACATGTAGACACAGGTATTTAAGCTTTTACATGTCTAAAAAAAGCAGCCTTCAGAAGTGGTCAGTTCAGCGCTACTAAACTCAAGGTTTAGGGAATGTTGCTATAATTCAACATTGAAAATCACATAGCTTCCTGTGAAAGATTTGGCTAAAGGTGTATTATTAGTAGCATTTAGTATTACTACATGTTGGTTATGTTTCACACAACAGCATGACAGTGTGAAAACATAGCTATGTACAGTATATATGTGAAATGTTTATATACAAGTAAAATCGCGTCTACACTATAACCGAGCAAACAAACGAACAGGTATCAACACATTGCAAGAAATAATCGTTTCAACTTGAAAGATCAAAATTATGGGTACTTACCATCATGTAAAATGGCAGTTGAGCATGTATGACATGATCTAAGATGTCTTGGCAGGGAACTGTGCGAAGTTTGTCACTTCAGTTTGAGGAACATCAAGTGAGACATACCAAAAAGGAAATCGCTTGACCTCAAATGCTGAACAGCAAAGGCACAGGAACTTACCTAGTACTGTTACTAACACCACGGGTTCTTCTTTAGTCCAACCACCAATGAGCCTTGCAAAATACCACCCACATAGACAAGAGATGTAGATATATAGATGAGATACATATATATATATATAAATTTTAGTATTATACTATTTGAGAATTTCTACTTGATATATGGGTCAAAGGTTGCCACAGGGCTTCATATGAGAAAACACTGCTCATCAGAAAAAGCATAGCCTACTGTATATATTCCTGTGCCTTGTTTTTTCAATGTATAAACATTCTAGATGACACTACAATCTGAATAAAATGGTTGTTTCATCTCTGTTTTTTTGTACAGACATTATTTAATTACACCGTTTCCAATGACCAACATGTGTATTGTATTGTTTCAGACAGATGCTCTTTGGATCATTTATGCAAGAGGGGAAATGATTTTTACTTAGAGGTGTGCACCAACTGACCATCATTCTCAGAAAGAGAAGCTTCTATTTTCAGCGTTTACACCCTTCATCACACCGCATATGAAGCTGCTTCCTTTTTTGTGTTTTTTTTTCCTTCTTGCGGATGATTCTGATCTCTGACAAAAGCTCTTAAAACACTTACACATCCTAAAAAAATTCCTTGCTGCAACTATGTGATTAAATCCTTCAGAAATAACCAGTATTTCTGAAAGAAAAGACCAGAGAGGTTAAGATCGGGTGGCTATCAGAAATCATGGCTCAGCGCTTGAGCTCAAATGACCATGAGTCAGAGGGATATTTCTTCCTGACACATGTGGAAGAGCATTACAGTTAAGATTCAGTATGCTATGTTGCATATATCTAGCCCAACAAAAGCACATAACGTCTCAAAAATAAGAAGGCCTGACGCTTCGATCTTGAAGCCTAAATCAGCTGGTTATTGCATTGACTGAAGCACAAATGTAAAAAAACTATTGAACATTTGCATTTTCTATGTACAAACGACTTCCAATAATAAGTTATGAACTCACTTTAATGTGGAAAAAGATAAAAAGTGTCAATAATATAATATTAGCCAATGATATCTGAAGAGTTGATCAAAACACATTTTAAACATAAAATGTTGTATTTTATTAGATTGTCTGTGGAACGTTTACACACAAATATTGGGTAACTGTAAATAAGCATCACACATTTCAGCATGTACTTTGGTGAGGATTTCCGCCATGAGACGTCTACCGATTCAAGTTCTCACCCGCCAGTTTTATAATGTGCTGTGTTATTCACTGTGAAGACTGAGTATCAGCCGTGGCAGATGGGCTGCTCCCTGGTTGCATGTCTGACATATTTTTGCAACTTCAACATGAACAAACGCACCTTTCTTATGCCATCCTGTTCAAAGCAACCTTAATTGGAGAATAAAGCCAGACTTGTGTGCAGGGAGCCTCCACACGCGACTGGACAGACACAGACGAGCGTCTGGAAGTATGCATGATTTACAGTTACGCAAAACTGCTCGCGTTGAGAAAGGGCATCTTGTCGTCAATCTCGAGACTGAAAAGCCTCGGGTTTGCTCTACTGTTTCAATTGTCATTCATCATGCATGCAGCTAGGGTCCAGTTCAGCACCTTTATATGTTCTCATATAGCACCATTTTTCATATATATTTGAAGTTTGTCAGGACCCTACTGTTGGCATGCACGAACGTCAAATTTAAAACTTCATATTTCGTCAGATATGTATCCTACATATTTCAACCTTTTAAAACATTACAAGGCAAATCAGGAATATTCATACTGTACCATACATGTTAAACAGAAACTAATACAGTACTCAAGTGAAAAGAAAGTGCTACTAGACAGAACCATTTCTTTCTTGTTTTTGAGTCGTATAATATTCGAAGGCTCTACAAGAGGACACACTACATTACATGATCTAAAGATACACCAAAACATTTTTTTTTTTAATTTTGCCATCTTTTAAAATCATTTAACAAACACTGACACGTCTTAATTCCAACCGCAGATGGTCAACACAAAGATAAAAAGGAACAACTCAAGAAAGTTTGTGAACAACCTTTGTTTTTTCTTTTTTAGAACATCACATTACCCACACCACTATCAAGAACATATACAGAAGTGTATGCATCTCTGCTGTTATATTTTAATATTCCCCGAAATTAAATATTTTTCTATTTGACTTTGTGTTATTGTTCATTTTATTTGCAAGGTCACATTGTTGCATTCGAAATACCTTTTCCTCGGTTCTTTTGTTTACTAACACCATGCATACAAAATGTTACATTTTAGAGATGAAGGCAAACTACGTTGGAACGATAATTCGTAACCCTAAAGTCAATCATTACAACCACAGTGTAATGATTTTAAGGCCTATGGGTTGAAAACTGTGACTTCAGTACATGTTATGCATAACAGTCCAATTTCATGAATTCAAGTGTTTAGAGTAACTCAGATATAGCTGCAATATAATCGCATTTTGAGATGGCCTCATAAATTGACATAGCTGTTTCCTTTAACACTACAGTAAAATAGACAGCAATCTTCCCAAATAATTCCTTTAGAATTAAATACGCTGTTTCATCAGGGTGAAAAATTGTGTACACTAACAATATTTGTATACCACCTATACATAAAGCGAGAAAAACATCATACGAACACTACTCTCTTCTGGTCATGCATTGCACATACACGTATAACAAGCATACTTCTACTCATTTCTTTGTTGGGAACAAACCTTACTCAGATTTTTCAAGTGCACATGGTTCATCAATTTTGCACCAGCTTTACACGTTTACTACTTTATAAGTAAAAGAGGACAACCAGATGCTGCCATTCAAAGGTAACTTTCTAAATATTTTGATGCCCTTGGCAGAAAAACGGTTCGAATTTTGAGGCAAAAATATCTGCCTCAACCTTCCTACCGTCTAAATACAGGAAATCTGTATACTAGGCATTATGACTCATATACTGCATCCTTCTATAGCAGCCCTTATTGTAAGAAATCCGTGTCCAGACAGTCATAGGAAACGAACTACACAATGAGAACAATACAATCACAGACTGAATACTCTGTGTCAGTGATATGCTAATCAGATCCTTGAAATAACACATTGCAACCAAATCTGATCGAAATGAACCAAGAAGCGCACAGAGCAAACAGATGAATGCACTTCTGAAAGGCTGAGGTGTTAATCTGGGAGCGCGATTGTCAATCTTTTCATATGGGGCAGAAATGAAGGTTTCTCTTTGCAGTGGTAAAGCAGATGAAGCAGCTCAAAGTGCTGTTTGAATAAAGTGCTTCCTGTAGGAGGTGTCTGTTGTAGATCAGCATCTTAACACTAACCCACAGAATGTACCCATAATTCAGTCATATTCTGCTAAAACATATAAATACTCTCTCACACACACACACATGCTTACGAACGCAGAAAAAAAAAGACGTGCTGAAACGAACTGCTTTTCCCGTCAGCTGGACAATAATTACAGTACAAATAAACAGAAGCCAACTCGAGCCAGACATAAAACCAATGAAAATACTCATTAGTTGTGCTTTAATGAGAAAACAACTGCCTAGATGCATGTATGTCCATGCCTCTAAATGCTACAACCCCAGGAAAAAGGTTTTAGTAAAGGCAACTAGTTAACAAATGCTGTGTTTTCATAATAGTACACTACTGCTTATATTTTATTTGAATGAAATTCAGTATGCAAAATGCACTTTGCATAGTAGGCCCAATTTCAATGTAGACTTTAAAACTGTTCGCCAAAATCTGCAAAAACCATTTCCTGCAATCCAATGAATTTGAAGTGAAGGACATCTGAGGATGCTGCAATTTGCTTGTTATTTTTGTTAAATTTGATCATATACTATTTAAAAAATGAATGATTATGTATTAGTTATGCAGTAGAATATGTGTATGACAATAAGTATATTTAAACAGCCATTGTTTTGAGAGGAATGACATCATGGCAAATGCATTGAAACTTTTTTTAGGTTAGTGTAAATCCAGTGTGACAATTATTTTCAGCATTTCACATAAGACCACATATCCCTGCAAACCAAACTAAACTAAATTCTATTATTTTAAAACGAGCCTATTTGTTTGCTTTGCTTTTGCACAGTTCTCGTTTAACCTCACTGACAGGGAAAAATAATATATTGCACACCTATCAAGAATGATTTTTGTCTCATCAGAGAGATGGATATAATTTAAATCCATTAGCCTATTTAAAGCCACTTTTAAAAACGTAAAACGTTTTAAAAAACTAATCTTGTTGTGTCCGTTTATTTATGCTAAAGCATGGCCACACAATGTCATATATTTGATGCTTATAGTTCAAGCAGCCTCATTATGTTAGGTATATTTCATTAGGCTAGTGTGTAAATAATTCATCCAAATATTGTAAATATTAATGCACTTTTTGGTTTCTAATTTCAAACGGGGAAAGCTGTATTTGTGCAATGGCAAAATGCTGCAGTTCTCCTTATCACTGACAAAGTCAGGCTTAAAAAAAAAAAAACTTCACTTTGGACCATCAAAATACTCCGCACTCGATCGTGTGCAGTGCATTTCTGATATAAGTGCTTGATAAGACCTTAATTATTTGATACCCAGTTTTGAGAAATTGCACAGCAGCCCCACACATGTTAAGCCTGGGAAGAAGTATTGGATGTAATAACACCAAATCCTAATGCTTTACTAAGCACGCTGTCTCTCTCACACACACACACACACACACACACACACACAAATGAAAGACTGCACCTGTCCGGCACCGGTCGCGATCGTCCGCTAGTACAGCAGGAGGCTAGAAGTACAACTAACAACAGAAATATCAGAAGTAGTTTGCGTCAATCCTCGTGCTCCTCCGTGTCTGTGCTCTTCTCTTTATGGCAGGGGAAGATGGGCCGCCTGTATGTCTGACGGTTTTCCGCTCGCGTACTGCTGCGAGTATCCTGATGTCATCCTGCCTCTGCCTCTGTCCGTGCCCCTTCGGTGACTATCGGCCATAATCATTCGCGGCGCTTCATCGCTTCGCTCGGTATTATTCCGCTTATCGACAGCTCGAGCACCGGCGAGTCTCCTCGACTGACCTGAAAATGGCAGTAGCGGCTCCGCTTAGAACGGCTCATCGACTTCCTTTGTCCTGATGAAAGGTCAAGCGAAGCGCGGAGGCACGTACCGTTTGCCCCATATTTTAAAAGCTCTTGTTTTTCGCCTCGCCATCCATCCGACACATATTCCTGAAGTGAGAGTGTGAGCGAGAGAGAGAGCGGATCTCTGTGGAGGGCGCCGCTGCTGTAGTGCGAATGAACTCAATGACCCTCCCCCTCCCTCCAACACACAGGCGCGCGCACGCTCTTGAGCGCAGCTCAACTCGCGTATCGCTTGCATACTACAACACGCACTGCGCTGCGCACAGAGAAGTATGCAGTAAATCTATACTCCAGAATGAGGCCATACTTCCATATGTCTATTCTCCAAACCGCTTGTCAAATGTAGGGGATGCTGGACCAAGGAAGAAACCCTGGACGGATGGCCACATGTTTGATTGTTCATTGTTCATTTATTTTATTTAAAAACATGAACAGACACATTACCAATCTTTGTTTTTAAGTATTTTGAGAGAATTATGCTCTCTTAATTAAAACTCAGAATGTCGAGGCTCCATTTTGTCATCATGGACAATGCATCTGGGGTTGTAATATAGCCTAATGTAAGTTGCAATTCCAAGATAAGAAAATAATATGCCTTATTTATTGTAATGAACATAAATTAACACTAATAATTCTGTAATATAAAATATTAAAGATTGCATAAGAATCTGATTAAGCAACTTTCCTGTCACCAACCCAACCCCCTATATAAAACCCCATTGCCCCTTATTGCACTACTTCTATTTAGTAGCTATTTTATTTCATATACTATATATATATATATATATATATATATCGACTGGACCAGAAGCTGCTATTTAACTTTGTCTTTGAAAAAGTCTCATCTTTTGCATTTTAAAGTTTATTTAATGTATTTTTAATATATATATATATATATATATATATAGCAAAGTCACATATAATCATACTCACCCACAGAACAACTTATAAACATCCAAAAATAAGAAAAAAGAGAGAAATATTATATATAAAGATAGATAGATAGATAGATAGTCCTGACTTTCATATCAACAGTGTCTCTTCCTGACTGTGTTGTTTGTAGTTGTTCATTATTACAATTATGCAATTGTGCGCTTTCACTTGTTGCTCTATTCCTACTAAAAAAACAAACCAAAACAACAAAAAAAGAATGCTTAGGTTACAATAAGTCTTAGAATTATACATATTTTATTATAATTATCCTTTTTTATCATCATATTATTTTAAATAGTATCAGAAAAAGTAGTAATAGAAATAGACATGTAAAGAGGAGATTCAATATATAACTATTTTCACTTTTGAGTTGGCTATACAGTGGGAAAAATATTTATTTGATCCCCTGCTGATTTTGTAAGTTTGCCCACTTACAAAAAATGAAGGGTCTGTAATTTTTTATGGTAGGTTTATTTTAATGTATAGAGACAGAATATCAACCAAAAAAATCCAGAAAAAAACATTATATAAAGGTTAGAAATTGATTTGCATTTCAGTGAGTGAAATAAGTATTTGATAGTACTTGGTGCAGAAACCCTAGTTGGCAAGCACAGAGGTAAGACGTGTCTTGTAGTTGGTCACCAGGTTTGCACACATCTCAGGAGGGATTTTGATCCACCCTTCTTTACAGATCCTCTCTAAATCCTTAAGGTTTCTTGGCTGTCGTTTGGCAACTGGAAGTTTCAGCTCCCTCCACAGATTTTCTATAGGATTGAGGTCTGGAGACTGGCTAGGCCACTCCATGACCTTAATGTGCTTCTTCTTGAG
>NW_015539858.1:185128-196169 GCF_001515605.1 Sinocyclocheilus anshuiensis
CCCATCTTCAGTGTGCTGGCTGAGGGAAGGAGGTTCTCGTCCAAGATTTTACAGTACATGGCCCCGTCCATTTGCCCCTCAATGCAGTGAAGTCGTCCTGTACCTTTAGCAGAAAAACAGCCCCAAAGCATAATGTTTACAGCTCCGTGCTTGACTGTAGGGATGGTGTTCTTGGGGTCATAGTCAGCATTTCCCTCACTCCAAACACGGCTAGTCGAGTTAATGCCAAAGAGCTCAATTTTGGTCTCATCTGACCGCAGCACTTTCTCCAAAGCCTTCTCTGAATCATTTACATGTTCTTTGGCAAACTTTAAATGAGCCTGTATGTGCCTTCTTGAGCAGGGGGACCTTGCTGGCGCTGCAGGGTTTCAGTCCATTGCGGCGTAGTGTGTTACCAATGGTTTGCTTGGTGACTGTAGTCCCAACTGCCTTAAGATCATTAACAAGCTCCTCCCGTGTAGTCTGGGCTGATCCCTCGCCTTTCTCATGATCATCCTTACTCCATGAGGCGAGATCTTACACGGAGCTCCAGACCGAGGCTGATTGATGGTTATTTTGTATTTCTTCCATTTCCGAATAATCGCACCAACAGTTGTCTCCTTCTCACCAAGCTTCTTGCTGATGGTCTTGTAGCCCATTCAGGCCTTGTGCAGATCTACAATCTTGTCTCTGACATGCTTTGACAGCTCTTTGGTCTTGCTCATGGTGGTGGGAGAGGTTGGAATGGAAGATACAGATTGTGTGGACAGGTGTCTTATACACCTAACCAGCTGACATTAGGAGTAACTTCTTAAAGTGGCAGGACTAATCTGTGTTCCACATGGGCACATAACCAGTCTGTGGGAGAATTCTTGCTGGTTGGTAGGGGATCAAATACTTATTTCACTCACTAATATGCAAATCAATCACTAACCTTTATATAATGTGTTTTTCTGGATTTTTTTGGTCGGTATTCTGTCTCCATCCCTTAAAATAAATCTACCAAAACATTACAGACCCTTCATTTCTTTGTAAGTGGGCAAACTTACAAAATCAGCAGGGGATCAAATAAATATTTTCCCCACTGTATAGTAGTTGGCTATATGTTTTAAGTCCTCCCATATGTCATGAGCATTAGCTCATGAAACACAACAGGGATCTGCAGTGACCTTAAGAGGAACTGTGAGACGTAGCCAATGCATTTCCAAATGTATTTGATGCCCTATCCACTTTTCATTATAGACCAGTGCTTTAAGTAAAAAAAATTACCGGTTCTCTCTTGTGCACCGGCTGTCAGATGCAAATCATTATTACATTTGAAATATCAAATATGAAAAAAATACTTGGAGATATTGCTGTTACCACTTCGAGCACTGTGTTGCATTGTAACTAATACAACTACTATATAATGCACAACACTAGTTCCATGACGGCTTTGTTCACATAAATGATTTACTTTAGACAGTGTTACGCCATTCATATTAAACAACTAAAAACGCTTGTTATGACACTCATTCAGTGTTCTTTTTTTTTTTTGGTAACACAGCCAGCTTGTTTGTTTCACTCCAGTCCCACAGGTGGCGCTGCTGGGTGTGTCACATACGAATACAGCGCGGGAGAGTTTGGCTGAAGTAACTGGAAATGTTGCTTATAAATATAACTTCTTATTCAACACGTATAGACAGGCTGTGAGTTATCAAAGCTTTTAGATGAATATGAAGTGCTGAATGAAATGCACAGAAAGACAGCGGCACAGAAAAACACATAGTTAGTAAACGCGCGTTAAAAGTAATATTAATATTATTATCACACTATATGTCACGCTCGGAAATATTCATTACGGTTTTATACTACTAACGTTAGTTTTACCATGTAGTCATACTAGCTTTGTGCTGTTTTATTTTTAAAGACGGATGAAAGGAAGCTATAATGGGTGACAGGACTCTACCTGAATGGATGAACAAACCTCAGGAAGAACATTTGAGAAAAGTCAACAATAAAACACACATGACTCACTTGAAAAACATAAACTGACCTGTTTGCTTGAAGCCGTTCTTTTTCTTCTTTCATGCACATGTCATCTTCACTGGCTGCTCATTTTTATCAGAAGATTTAAGGTAATATATTTGGCTGAATCTTGTAAAAGCATGCTTAGGTAAACCCACCACCCCAAAAAAAAAAAAACAAACAAAACAAAAAAACAACTTTTGTACTGGGACATTTTCATAACAATTGAAGGTGCACTACAAAGGATTTCTCTTTTAAGTTTTTGTTAGAAAAGAATAATTGAGCCAGTGCATAAAAACAGTGTTCAGAATCAAAAGAGCTTTCTTGTTTTGAGTCACTAGAATGGTACATCTACAATAATGATTTATATTCAGTGCTGTCCATAAAAAAGTAATTAAAGACGGCTGTTAAAGTGCCAGATATGCTACTCTCTTGATCAGATGGCATCTTTTTTGCATACACATCTTGTAGGACGTTGTTATTTGTACTTACTATCGAGGAACTTGGTTTAGCTAGTCAGATCCGCTCTGAGTATGCTGATCAGAGGTAACCATGACTATCTAACCATCAGATTCCTCCACATGGAGCATGAGTGCTGAAACACAATGGACATTAAAGGGGTCATATGATGCTGCTAAAAGGAACATTATTTTGACTTAATTATGTTCCCACTGGTCTTTTTACGCGTTGCGTTGCATTGCATCGCATCACGCTACGTAAACATAAAACTCTGTCTGCATTTGTGATCGGAGAAATGACAAACAACAAATGCTACTCTACACTGCCCAAAACTCGCATTTGAATCATCAGTGGCAAATCCTTTAAATGAAAACGTACTTACGTGAGTCAGAACTGCCGGCATTGTAGTCTAACGTTACTCTCCCAGGATCAGTAAACAGTCCTCCATAAAATGTGCTGCACACATCTGGATATTTGGGTTAAACTGTTCTGGAACAGTGTGGTAAATACAACTTAACCACTGATTTGTAGTCGTGTCCTCTTGGAAGACCAAACAAAGTAGTTTCGCTTTCACAACAAAGCACACAGCGCCTTCACGACATGGCTGCAGCGTCAACAATACTACAGTGAGAATAAAAGTTACGCCTTCTTTCTTTGCGTGAACATTTGGGCGGCGTTATGCAAATCTTCCCACATAGTGAGGTAGATATGTGGGGGCGTGTTAGAACGAGCCATTTTAGGTAGGTGTGGCTGACTCTGAACTTTTATAAAGAATATCTCTTTGAATTTGAGACTCTAGTCTTTGCAACTTTACAGATCTTCTTTATGCACCAAGAGCTTGTAACACTCCAAAGAGAAAGGAAAAATTGAAATCGCATCATATGACCCCTTTAAAAAATAAAAATAAAAAACACGTTTTCAGCAAGGAGCTTGCAGTTCTATGTTTTAGCCACAGATGTCGAAAGAGGGCACTATGGAGCCATTAAGGAGACATGGTGTTGAAAAAATTATGGTGCAAATGGGAAGAAAAAATATATGTCAGTACTTCTGCGTTCACTCGCAAAAGCATTGAATCCCCCTTTGTGTTTGCACGCAAAATAACTGAAATATAGATGTTTCCTTCCGCCTCATTTCCCCACAAACACAAAGTTTTTTGGTGTTGAAATACACACTCATTGATTCATTGTTTATCATCATCTTGTCGCTTTGGGGCCCAGAGTTCCAGTGTTCACTTAAGCACAATTCTCTTTACCGTAGTGGAAGAAACGTCTCTGGAATAATCATGGAAAGTTCTACTGTGAATAGTTTGTTTTACTTGCTCAGCTCTAAAATAATAATCTTATGGTAAAGATCATTTGGAGAGAGGGGTATTCAGCATTCTGAATTATCAAATATAACAATATATGCAAAATATTTGATTTCACTCTTTGGATTTGGGGTGAAATTTGTCTTGAACTTGTTGTTGACAGGTTATGTGGGATTTGTGGGACTTTCTTGGGAGAGTTTGGCCTAATGCCAAAGGATCTGGGTTGTCTGACCCAGAAAGTATACGCAGTTACTGATATCACATGACTTGTGCTGTGAATGAGTGTGGATGAAAGATGTTTGTTAACCTACCCAATCTCTCCTTATATTTGACTTTTGTGTGTCTCCTCCAGATCTGGTTTGGCATCAGGCTCTGGTGGGATTTGATCTGGAATGGCTGCCCAGCTTCACCAAAGGGAAGACAAAAAAGTGGCTGTAGTGCAGCTGTGTGCATCAGAGGAGAAATGCTATCTGTTTCACATCTCCTCCATGTCAGGTGGGCTTAGGCAGAAGCTGCCTGTCATTGCTTAGTATTATCTGATTATCTGCTCAGGTACTTTATGTCTAATGTTTCAGGGTTTCCTCCTGGCCTGAAGGTGTTTTTGGAGGATGAAAATATCATGAAAGTTGGTGTGGGAATTGAGGGTGACAAGTGGAAGTTACTATCTGATTATGACATCAAATTGAACAATATTGTTGAGCTGTCTAATCTGGCAAACAAGACGGTATGCATTTAAATTTTTGGGTGAACTATCCCTTTAACACAAAGAATTAAACTCCCAGCATGAATGGTTACTCAAATCACATGTCTTTTTGGCTGGAGGGTGATGAGTATGGGATAATGGACAGTAAATTACAGTCAGCCAGTCACAAAATAACCTCTTTTTGTTTTATCCAGCTGTATTTATAAGTGCAACTTATAACATCCAAGTGAAAGATAAAACACTAACATGTCAGAAAAAAAAATAATAAAACAGAATCACTGAGTTGGAAAAAGCATCACCCCATCCTAAAAATTACGTATAAATTCAATCAGGAGTAGCTCATCACCTTCTCAATGGCAGTGGTGGGCAGTAACGAAGTAGTTTTACTTTGTTACTGTACTTAAGTACATTTTTCAAGTATCTGTACTTTACTGGAGTAGTTTTATTTTGAGTAACTTTTACTTTTACTTCACTACATTCCAAAGCATAAGATCTTACTTTTTACTTCACTACATTTTTGGGAAAATCCCAGGTATTTTGAGCAGTAGCTACGATTATTTAAAAAATATATATGCTAATATAAAATTAAATCATAAAAGTAGCCAATATAAAACTGCAAAATAAACATTCATCTATCGGTACTTTTTACTTAAGTACATAAAAAATCAAGTACATTTGTACTTTCACTCGAGTAAAATTGAAAACTGAGTACTTTTACTTTTACTGGAGTAATATTTCATTATACGGATCTGTACTTTTACTCAAGTACTTGATTTCAGGACTTCGTCCACCACTGCTCAATGGCACACAAAGCCATTTGACTTTCAGCTGTAAAAAGCTGTGCTCATTTTGATCAGCTCAGCATGAAAAGAGCTTTCCTGGAGCATTTCAGTCCTTAGTAGTGCAACTGAAGCAAACAAACAACTATGGGTGGCAAGACACTGTCAAAAGATCTCCGGGATAAAGTTGTGGACAGACACAAGTCAGGAGATGGAGACAAAAACATTTCAAAGTCTTTATCAATGCCTAGAAGCACAGTGAAGTCTATTATGAAGAAGTGGAAGGTATTTGATAAAACACAGACCCTCCCTGGATCGGGACGTCACTCCAAACTGATGAAAGAGCCGGAGGAAACTGATCAGAGAGGAGACCAAGAGCTACAGTAACTCTGAAGCAGCTGCGGGAGTTTATGACAAAGAGTGATCATTGTGTGCTTGTGACAATATCACAAATTCTCCTCAAACGTGGCTTGTATAGGAGGGTTGAAGAAAAAAAGCCACTCCTCAAGAAAGGCCACATGCAGTCAGACTGAGCTTTGCCAAAACACACCTTGAAGATTCTGAGGCAGATGAGACTAAAATTGAATTATTTGGCCTCAACAGCAAACGATATGTCTGGCGGAAATCCAATACAGCTCAGCATCCAAATAACAGCATTCCTGCAGTAAAGCATGGAGGTGGTGATGTCCTGTTCTGGGTGTTTCTCTGCAGCAGGGACTGGAGCACTCGTCAGGATCGAAGGAAAAATGGATGCAAAATACCGTCAAATTCTTGAGGAAATCTGCTGTCCTCTGCCAGAAAGTTGTCAATGAGAAGAAGGTTTAATTCCAACATGACAGTGACCCAAAGCACACAGCAGAACTGAGCAGACAGTGGTTGAAGGAGAAAAAGATGAATGTCCTTGCATGGCCTCGTCAGAGTTCAGAC
The DNA here is from genome assembly GCF_001515605.1 of Sinocyclocheilus anshuiensis. Taxonomy (NCBI): domain Eukaryota; kingdom Metazoa; phylum Chordata; class Actinopteri; order Cypriniformes; family Cyprinidae; genus Sinocyclocheilus; species Sinocyclocheilus anshuiensis. The sequence goes on from NW_015539858.1 coordinate 191,289, forward strand.
TTAAACCCCACTGAAAATCTGTGCAATGACTTGAAGACTGCAGTCCACAAACACTCACCATCAGATTTAACTGAACTTGAGCACTTCTGCAAAGAAGAGCGGGCAAATATTGCAAAGCCTAGATGTGCAAAGTTAGTAGAGACAAATCCCAACAGACTAAAGGCTGTAATTAAAGCAGAAGGTGCTTCAACAAAATACTGACACCTTTTTCCAACTCAGTGATTCTGTTTTATTTTTATTTTTTTCTGACATGTTGGTGTTTTATCTTTCACTTGGATAGTTATAAGTTGCACTGAGTAAATACAGCTGGATAAAACAAAAACTGTGTCCGTCTTCATTTCAGGCTGCAAAGCAACAAAATGTGATTATTTTAAAAAGGGGTGATTCTTTTCTATATACACTGTATTTTGCGATAATAACTGGCTGACTGTAATTTAGCTTATTACACGGCAGTGTTGCTATTGTTAGCTAAAATTAAAACTATGAAAAATCATTTTCAGTAATTGAAAGAAAGCTAAAATAAAATAAAATCCAAATATTAGACTTGGAAATGTTGCCTTGGCAATTAACTGAAATAAATAAGTTGAAGTTGAACTTGAAGGACTAAAATTACTAAAACTAAAAGCTAAATAAAAATAAATTAAAGTTATAAATATAACAATATGTAATGGAAAATGGAAATGAACAATCTAAAAATAGAAACTCGTTCAAAACATTAATAAATACTATAATACTAAATAAATAATCCTAAAGTAACACTGATACAAGGACATGAAATATTGATTTTCAGATCAAATGATCTATTATCTTAAAACTTTGGCTAAGAAAAAAATAGTCCATTGCTGTGTAAGAAATCAGCCTAGCAGCTGTAATATTGTTTTAGTGTTCATGTTAATATTGAAGTTCTCTAATGTCATTTTTGCTGCAGTCGATTAATGAGATGCAAGGTGGAGCCAAGATGCTTGGTTGAATTGAGAGAGTGAGTTAGAGGTGTGGTGTGACAGACATGAAAGTAGTGCTGGATGAGCAGTCTGATATACAATATTGGCAGGGAAGACAGTGAATACTAGGAAATATCTGCAATTGACTCCATCTGACCACAGTACCCTGAAACAGCTGTTAAGTACTGTATCGTGGCAGTGACATACGTCAAGATAAATATGTTTATTCAGTGAAGCACACTGTCCTCTATGTATTGTGAAGATATGTACAGTGAAATAAGACCTTTTAGTTAAGAGTTGAAATAATAAATCATGTATTGCCAAAATTTCATGTTGATTTTGAGTGAGATAAATGGATGTTTATGTGTTGGTTGTTTTATTCAGATGAGATGTTGTGAGAAGTGGAGTTTGGACGGTCTAGTAAAGCACTTGTTGAAGAAGCAGCTCTTGTGCGCTGTAGTCACTGGGACAACTTTGGTCTGACAGAAGACCAGAAGAGATATGCTGCCACAGATCAGATGCTTACGTGAGTCAAAATAAACACTTGCCATTAAAATGGGTAAAACTGTGGTGTGACAAACTAAATGCTGTCTATATATATATATATATATATATATATACAGTGGGTACGGAAAGTATTCAGACCCCCTTATATTTTTCACTCTTTGTTATATTGCAGCCATTTGCTAAAATCATTTAAGAGAGTGAAACTCTGAAGCACTCAGTCAGTGTGTTCGACGAGTAAAAATATATCTGTGCTTAACTTATACTTAGCCTCCAACTCACACACTGGCGAGTAAAATCTGAGAATGTATTAGCCAGTGGCTAATATTAGACATCATTTAGTCGCCCAGAGTTAAGATTTAGTCACATATGCGAGTGATTTACTCGCAATGTAGGGGGTTGTATATATATATATATGTGTGTGTGTGTGTGTGTGTGTGTGTGTATGTATGTATGTATATGTGTGTGTAATTTTTTTAGGGCTGTCAAATCGATTAAATGCGATTAATCACATCAAAATAAACGCTTGTTTACGTAATATATGTGTGTGTACTGTGTATATTTATAGATGTATATATAGATACACACACATAGACAAATATATATATATATATATAGAGAGAGAGAGAGAGAGAGAGAGAGAAATATGAGGTTTGTATATTATTTTTAAATGTTACATTTTCTTCTATAATCCAAATAAAAATACAACATTTTCTTGCGTAGATCAATGAGACAATCGAGGACACTATAGCAGAGGAGTTCATTGCAGAATGCATTAAAAGGCAGGACAGGATTTATCAAACAGTACAAGACAATATTACAAATATCCAACATAAAACAAAAAAGAGAAAATTGGAAAAGGGATTATCTATTGACATCCAAGTTGGAGACCGGGTACTGCGGCAGAATGTACGGAGCAGGCAGAGAAAGGGAGGCAAACTAGACCCAGACTACACTGGTCCATACACGGTAATAAATGTGGAGGGCAAATCTGTTGACTTAAAGGACGACAAAGGACACTGCTTTCCCAAAATTAACAAAGACCATTTAGTCCACTTCATGGAATATCCCCAAATACTTGCTGCCACCCAGCCTCAGACAAATTGTTCAGTCTGTATATATGCTTCTGTCGACATATGTACATCTTCATATAAATAACTGTAAAGTTGCAATAAAAGGTAACTGAGCATCTCTCTCTCGCTCTCTTACTCACATACAGTGTTAGAAGAAATATGGGCCAAGAAAAAAGGCGGCATACTACGCAGTAAAATTGGCCCACAAATAAAGTCATTACATGGAATGTTGAACGCCTCAGACCTGGAGAAATGCTTAAAAAGTGAGGTAGATTATGTAACCCATCAATATTTATAAATCTGCAAATAGTGTATGTAATTGCTTTTCTAAAATAGATTTGATTTTAGAAGAGCAAAATTTTATTTAATCAGTTGTTCTCTAGGCATAAATAAATGCGCTGTAAGGGGTATAATTGTGTAAATCAATTTTTGTTTTAGGTTATCAATGCATACTTGACCTTGCTTACTAAAACTACGCAGGCAAGGGCTATGTGCTTGATTCCTTTCAGGCATCGAACCTCTGGAATGGCAGTGCCAGATCAATGAAAAGGGTAAAAACAAAAATCCTGATTTCTTCAAACAGATCTTGCATGCTAGGACAACTAGTAAAGTGACCTTGTTACAATATTCCATGCGTCTCCACTGTAGCTGGATCCAGGGGAATATGATGTTGTGATTGGTTCAATTAATGAGAACAACCACTGGACACTCATGGTCTGTTTCTTTCCATTCTCATCCTTCTATGAGCTAAAGTGATATAAATTCAGAGCAAGATTAAATAATATTCATTTTACAGGTGATTTATCCTAAAGAATGGAGGATTCTATACCTAAATTCTCTTGGTGAAAACCATCAAAAAATAGCTCATTGTAAAAAGGTTGTAAGGTCAGAACAAAAATATGCCCTTCATGTCCTCATTTATTAATTGTTTGTCTGATTTTTATTAACATTTGAAATACTTCTGAACCCAACAAAGCAATTTTATGGCCACGAAGGGAATTGCTGGGAAGTGGGAATGTGGTACTTTACCACACAGCTTCCAGCAGGATGGCACTTAATGTGGGATTTTTGTATGTAAAGTAGGTGTTTTTTAAATGCCCACTTACTAATTAAAAGTGTTAAAGTATTGAGGGTTTAATGAGTTCTTTTTGTAGTTTGCAGAAGCAATTCTAACAGGCGGCAGTTTGGAGTTTGGAACCACAGCTGCCAATGTTGACATGTTTCGCAAAGAAATGGGCCTGCGTCTGCTACAAGAAAGTGGTATGCATGTATTCGCATCCTGTGTATCTTGTGTGGATGGATATTTGTCCTCACATGCCAAGCATAAGTCTGTAAGGTCATCTATGGAAATAAAAGCATCAACATAATGCACTTAATATTGATGAAACAAATGATGTGTCAGTTATATATATATATTATACAACTGACACATCATTTGTTTCACTTGCTCTTTGAATGTTGCTTTAAAACATGCTGTAATGTCATTGTTTTGTTCAGATTCAGTGTGACTGCTGTAATGGGTGGTTTCACTGGGCATGTGTAAACCGACCCGATATAAAATATGTTTTTGTTTGTCCTGGATGCCAAGGCCCTGTTCAATTTTGTAATAGGATCTCTACGCACCATTTGATTAGTAAGTCATCACTTAGATCTACATTAAAAACATCTCTTTAGCCAGACTTTACAGAATGCATCTTGTATCTGCAATTTAATAGTACAAGATCAAATGCAAATAACACAAAAATTGTTTGCAGCTGCAGCTAATTACTCTCTGTCTGCCTTTCCACCTTACCTCAGGATGCCCATATAATCCCTAGCTCCAGTTGGATGCCAACCTCTCATAGAGACAGTGGAGTTATGACGCCCATCCCGAGGACACCTGTGACTGACAGATGCATAAGTTCTGGTTGTGCTGTTGATGTACTCCATATATTTAATTATTTCCTGGTTTTGCTTTTTCTTCATGTAAAGCTGCTTTAAAACAATGCAACATTGTAAAGTGCTATATAATTAAATTTGAATAGAATGGAATTTCTTGTAATGTCTATGCATTCTGATAAAGCCTCCTATGTGTAATGCATTGCTGCATATATTTATGCATGAATAAAACTGGAAAAGTTAACTCTTCGTGTGTGTGTTTAAGTAGTACTAGAAGCACAGCCTTTTATGGGCAATACATTTAAAATTACCCTATTCTTTTCTTTCGGTCTCTCTTCTCTTATATTGCCTTTTAGCTTTCAGGAAAACACCCATAAACAACATCTCTCAGCTGCTAATTATACATTTTTTTGAATTGTTGCAAGGCTCTTGACAAAAAAAAAAAAAAAAGCACACACAAAACGAAAAAAGGCAAAACAAAAAAA
>NW_015539858.1:196211-197516 GCF_001515605.1 Sinocyclocheilus anshuiensis
GAAAAAAAAAAAAAAAAGCACAGACAAAACGAAAAAAGGCAACACAAAACAACACCAGCGAACATTAAAACATCTTTATTTGAACATGCATCTAACGACATTTGAGTTTAATTGCAGTCATTGAAAGTTTATGAAAAGTTGTGAAAGTTATGATGCAGCAAAATACACAGCAACTAGGGACACAGTTTACAGCTTGAAAATAAATGACAAAAAGCAATGAGAAACAACAGAAATGTGTTCAATTCGTGGTGTGCTTGGTGTTCAGTATCATCCACGTAAGCTATACAGCACAAACATTGTCATATGGCCATGATGAAGCGTTCTGATAAAAAGTACATGCAAAACAATAAGCATTTTAGCCTATTATGTGAATAACATAAACAGCTGTACATCTAAACGGGGAGTATGAACATTCGGCTTTATTGCCTTATCGAAATAATTCCTCAAACAAGAGCTGAAGAACAGACAACACACTCCATTCCATTCGCTTGTTCGTAGTTCAAAAGGCCACGCCCACCATGGACCGAACCTATAAATATTCATACTAACCCGGCCCATTGGAACAGTTTTTCACGGAAACTGAATATTACACAACAGCGGCAGCCGGACTCCGCCCATTACCTGGACCCTTCCTTCCCGAACACTGCCCCATCTTCACGTACCCCGCAGCACGACGAGGACACCAGATCCCCTGTTTATTTTGAACACCATTTCCCCTTTGGACACTTTATTCCGTTTTAATGTTATTTTTCTGTTAATAAAACGCCACACCCACTGTGTCTGTCGTTTGCTCCTCACGCCACAATATATAGCCTATATATATATATATATATATATTTATTTGGTGCCTTCCTGAGAGTTCATGAGAGAAATGATAAAAGTCAAATTTATCAACAAATCATTCATTTGAGTCTGATCTTTGAACCATTTGACTCAAAACATGATCCATTTCTTTAGATTCAGCTCACAGACTCAATCGCAATGGTTTAACAGCTCACTGTTGAGGAAGTGTATCGGTGAACACATTTTGGTCTGTTCCTTACACAAAGCTGTCATATGGTTTCAGAAGACATTTTAGACAGCTGTATGGACCACTTTTACAATATACGTTCATAGTGCTTAAAAGCTTTAGTTCAAGTTCATTGTAATCTCCAATTGGATTGCGTATAGTGAATCATTTGATTCAGATCGGGACGTCGGAGCGGGTTCGCGGGATGTTTTTTTTTTATCCCCCCCGGCAAATAGCACCCTGTATGTATGTATGTATGTATGTATGTATATATATATATATATATATATATATAT
>NW_015539858.1:197822-210581 GCF_001515605.1 Sinocyclocheilus anshuiensis
TCACCCTCATGTCATTAAAAACCTTTCTTTAGTTAGAATTTAATTTTGCTCTATTGTGGATGATACTGTTTAAGATCTTCCATGTGTCTGAAATATTGGGTTCATTTTGAACAACAATTAACAAAACTTACAACGTAAAGTAAACTTACGACAGCCGCAGGGCATTACTAGTTTCTCACACTGCGCTGGTGTGATCTTGGTCCACTCTTCTTCCACTCTCTTCCATAGTTTGGTAACTGTAGTGGGGGTTTTCTTAATGATAATTTTGTCAGCAAGGATTTTCCAGAGATTTTCAATCAGGTTTAGATAAAGACTCTGGGCCGGCCATTTCATTATTTCAGTGTTCTTGGCTTCAAGGAACTGCTTTACCTGTTTTGCAGTTGTTATATGTAAATGTAGCTGGTCATTCATCTGTGTACAAATCTTTGTCACAAAGTTGCTGGAGAACATGTTTTTTCTGTTCAGGGCTAAAATACACTGTTTAACATTAGCCTCAATTTCTGGCCCTATTTGCATGCCATGTTTTGCAGTGTGACGGGGACACTGTCTTGCATGAAAATTGCAGGCTTATTGGGAGATGCATGCAGGGAAAGTACGTCATGTTGCTGAAGGAGGTTCTGATAAACATTTGATTTCACTCTGCCATGTGTCTGTATAAGAAACCCAACTGCAGAAAACATTCCCCAAATCATCACACTTCCTCCTCCACCTCCAAGTCCATTGACTTCTTTACGCACTTGGGCTTCAGTCTTTTCCCAGTTTGACACCGAACATAATGTTTCCCATCTGACCCAAATAAATTAAACTTGCTCTCATCACTAAAGTGAACCAGTTCTTCTCTGTCCACACAACATGCTCCTCAGCAAAGCCTGGCCTAGCATTTTGATTCTTTCTGCTGATGAGAGGCTTCGTCGCTGCAGAGTGCGCTTTCAGTCCGACTTCTCTTAAACATGCCGAGACAGATCCAGACCCTGTTCAGCACTGAACCGGCGAGCAATTCCAGCTGCAGTGCTGAACCGATTCCCCATTGAAAGTCTCCGCATTATCCTGTCCTCTTGTGCATTTGTCTTGCATGGACGACCAGCCTTTTTGGGGGACTTGAATTAATTAGTGTCATTGTAAAGCTGCAATATTTGAGAAATCACAGATTTGGAAGGATGAAGGACCTTCATCTGGACAACCTGCTGTCGCAGGGTTTCAGTCTAATATATATATATATATATATATATATAAAGACATCAAATAATGTTTTGACACTGTTTCGCCTGCACTACATATATAATATTTCTATATCTACGTCTGTCTTTCTGTACACTTGTTCTGTGTTCATTTGGCTGCAAGCCGCTCAGAATCCTCAGTGCTCGCTTTGAAACAGAGAGTTTTTCAGATTGTTCGTGATCTTCAAGATCTCGCTGATAGTCTTCCAGGTGAAATAGACTGCAAGGACAGGTCAGTGTTTTTTCTCTGAGGTCCAGTGATAATGTTAGGGTTGGGTCCAGTATTGTTGGCTTTGTATTTTGCTCTTATCATTAGTTAAATACAAACTTTTTGTTGGGACTTCCTCAGCATTAGCTTACTTTTCTGGACATCAGATAAATATGGGTTATATGTAAATGTAGCTGGTCATTCATCTGTGTATCTCTATGTCACAAAGTTGCTGGAGAACATGTTGTTTTTTATGTTTAACATTAGCCCCAATTTTTGGCCCAATTTAAATTCCAGGCTAATCACCACTACAATTCTAGTGTTTGCGCAGTAGTGCATGATGGGTACAGATTTTGGATTTCAAACTTGTTAGAAGAACACATCCTGTAGTATATGATGCTTGAAAACTGTACAGTGCTATTAAGCAGTTGTCAGTTTTTGATAATGTTAAATAGCTTCAAACAAACTCTTTAAAACAGATATATTACTTTATACAACAGTTTGTTATGGGCCTGCAAACAGATAATCTGTTTTGTGAATGGAAAACACATTTTATTAACCAACCAGCATTAAGAGGAGTATTGTGGGAAATGCAGACACAAATGTACAATAAAGAAGGGCTGTTCAGCTCTGGTTGTTGAGGGCCACTGTCCTGTGGGATTTGATTGTAACCCTAATCAGAGCTAAACTCGGCAGGACATGGCCCTCCAGGAATAGAATTGAATAGCCCTTCAGTAATGAATTGAATTGTCACATTGTGTGGGCATGATTAGGAAAGGCAAGCATAAAGTGAATGTATAATCATGAATTTTGATTGCAGTATGCTCCATGTGCATCAAATACAGCTTTTTTCTAAAAAAAAAAAAAAATCTTAAATTCTCGTTTTTGTAAATGGCGTTTTCAACCAACAACCAACATTTTTGCTACACCACATTTTGGTGCATCTGATTTCATATGATATGGCCCCTGCTTGAAATGTAGAGGCAAAAGTTTGATTTCAAACCACAAAGCATAAATTCTACAGTCTGTGGTACATAATTCTCCCTGTGCTTGATTGAGTTATGACTGTCACGGGTTGCTACTGTGAGGAGCACGGAGCGAGGAAATATGGAATTCATTTCAAACAGTCTTTAATAAACTTCCAAAGGAACCAGGAGAACACACAAAGCAATGTAGACAAAACAATTCCAGACAAAGAAACACTCAGAACAGGCTAGAACTAAATAGGGCAGATAGCGAGGGGCAGACAAGGTGAGGAGGATAACTAATAATGAGATACACCTGGAACAAATCAAACTACATTGGAACAGAAACAGGAAGGACTAAATAAGGAAAACAGGAACTCAACGGGAACATACACGTGACAGATCGCCCCCCTCCCGGACGGCGCATCCCGCGCCGTAACAGTACCATCAGGGAGGGGGGGCGGGCGCCCTGGAGGCTGGTGCAGGACTGGAACAGGGCAGAGACAAGGAGAGCCTCCAGGGCGGATTAGGGAGCCATGGCAGATCAGGCGACTCAGGAGGCCATGGCGGAGCAGGGGACTCAGGAAGCCATGGCGGAGCAGGGGACTCAGGAGGCCATGGCGGATCCTCCGTGGCCTTAGCTGGCCGACACTGGAGCGAGCTCTGGGGCTGGAGCCGACACTGGAGCGAGCTCTGGGGCTGGAGCCAACACTGGGCTTGACTGGGGATCAGGAGTCCTCCCTGGGCTTTACTGGGGATCAGGAGCTCTCCCTGGGCTTGTCTGGGGATCAGGAGCCCTCCCTGGGCTTGACTGGGGATCAGGAGCCCTCCCTGGGCTTGACTGGGGATCAGTTACGAGGAGCAGGCACTGGGCCTGGAACCGACACTGGGGCCTCATGAACGCATGGCGGGCTTGTCATATTAATGTTCGTTGGGCTTGCCATATTAACGGCCGGTGAACTAGAGTAGGCCGCGGACGGCGGGCTGGTTCTGGCTCAGGGCAGGACGCCCAGGAATACTCGACAAAGGGGAGATCTAGGCGAGCTAAGGCGGAGAAACGAGCGGCAATTTCCATAGCCGCGGGGAAAACAAGGAAAACAAAACTTTTCAAAAAGGCGGAAAAAACAAACGGCACTCACTTTTTGTGTGGTCTGGAATTCTGTCACGGGTTCCTACTGTGAGGAGTGAGGAACGAGGAGACCAGGAGTACAAAACAAAGGAGTTTAATTCTTTTTTTCAGGGATCAGGGGAAAACTTTCCAAAACGGAAAAAAAATGAGGAGAAGGGGTTCAGCTTACTGTTTGTCAGGTCTGTTGTTCTGTCAGGGGTTCCTACTGTGAGGAGTGAGGAACGAGGAGACCAGGAGTACAAAACAAAGGAGTTTAATTCTTTTTTTCAGGGAATCACACGTAGCACGAGGAGTTGACAAACAATTCCAGACAAGGGAGAACAGAACAGGCTAGAACTAAATAGGGCAGATAACGAGGGGCAGACAGGTGAGGAGGATAACTAATAATGAGATACACCTGGAACAAATCAAACTACATTGGGACAGGAACAGGAAGGAAAAATAAGTAACAGGAACTCATCGGGAACATACACGTGACAATGACGCGATTTGTATTATTTCTGCAGTGTTAAGAGACTAGTGGATGATCTGTCTCAGACAGTTGCATCTCTAAGATGCGTTTTGTCGAATGGCAGCAAACCGTTTGATCCGTCAGATGAAGAAGCTAAGACTAAGCCAGAGAATCGAGACCAGAGCCATAGTCAGTCTGAGGAAGATGCTGGCAGACACATTGAGAGAGAGTGTGTGATGTCTCTGGATATCTCTGAGTATGAGCTGCAGATGCTGGAGCAGCAGGCCAGACACGAGCAGCTGGAGGAAGAGTGCATCTTAGCTTTCCAGGTGACTGCTGCATTCAGCTCCTCTGTGCTTTATCAGTGTGATTACTGATGTTTCATTATTGTTATGGTTTCCTTCAGACTCAGCAGGCATCAGCCCCCAAGAAATCTAATGACATGGAGAGTGATGAAGATTTTGATGATGAAATGATGAAGGTAAAACTGATTCATGAAGCTTACGTTATGTTTCCAGGTGTTAGCTGCGGAGTGATCGTTCACAAAAAACATTGTCACCCTTGTGTCTTTGAGGCTGTTCTTTTCTCTGTTGTTACATCTCTGTTGTCAAGCTCCAAAAATACCATAAATAGCCAAAGAAAGTCCAAAAAAACTCATCTTGAAAAACATGAGAATGAGATAAATGATGGTAGATTTCTCTGAAAACTCAAAATGTACTCAAATAGTTTGATGCCTAATAGTTTCCAAGAGTGGATCTTTACTTTTGTCGTGTTTGTCTTCTGTTTTGTTAGTGTGCTGCTGACATAGAAAGATTAAATGGTGAACATGGTCATGAGAAACAGGCACTTGTCCCACAGTCTGGTGCTGAAGATGAAGATGAAGATGACGATGTTGAGGAAGACGAGGAAGAGGGGTTTGGTAAATTTACTGTCCATGATGAACATAAATGGCCTTCCCAGATTTATATACAGTTATACAGTGCCTTCCACTAATATTGGCACCCTTGGTAAATATGAGCAAAGGTGGCTATGAAAATAAATTTGCATTATTTATCCTTTTGGTCGTTCTTTCAAAAAATGCATAAAATTCTAACCTATCATTGAAGTAAAACAGAGAAAATCTCTTTATGCAATAAATGTTTTTCTCTAGTTCAAATTGGCCACAATTATTGGCACCCAATTATTGCAACATCCTTTTCCCAAGATAACAGCTCTGAGTTTTCTCCTGTAATGCCTGATGAGTTTGGAGAACACCTGGCAAGAGATCAGAGACCATTCCTTCATCCAGAATCTCTCCAGACCCTTCAGATTCCCAGCTCCATGCTGGTGCTTCTCCTCAGTTCATCACACTCATTCTCTACAGGATTCAGGTCAGGGAACTGGGACGGCAGAAGTTTCATTTTGTGCTCAGTGACATATTTCTGTGTTGATTTTGATGTTTGTTTGCTGTCCGGCAGAAAAATAGGCCCACAACATTAAAGATCCAGCAGTATGTTTAACCGTGGGCATGGGGTACTTTTTATCCCTGTTTGCATCTGGTGGGTTTGCTGCCAAAAAGCTATTTTTTTTTAGTTTCATCTGACCATAGAGGCCAGTCCTGTCTGTTCCAGTCGTGTCTGACAACTGAATATGCTGGAGATTGTTTTTGGATGAGCGAGGAGGATTATTCTTGAAACCCTCCCGAACAACATGCGGTGATGTTGGGGCTGTTTGAAATTGTTTTTTTAGACTTTTTGACCCCAAGACTGAACTAATCTCTGCAGTTCTCCAGCTGTGATCATCGGAGAGTCTTTGGCCACTCAAACTCTCCTCCTCACCGTGCATTAGCTCGATTTAGGCACACGTCCTCTCCCAGGCAGATTAGTAACATCTTTAGTTGACTGGAACTTCTTAATTATTGCCCTGATGGTGGAAATAGGAATTTTAAATGCTTTAGCTATTTTCTTACAGCCACTTTTTATTTTGTGAAGCTCAACAATCTTGTTCTGCACGTCAGAACTACGTTGTTTGGTTTTACTCCTTGTGATGGATGATTAAGGGAATTTGGCCTTTGTGTTCCTCATATTTATAATTCTGAGGAACAGGAAGTCATGGCTGGACAATTTCATGCTCCTAGTCACCCTATGTATCACTATGTAGACTATGTTTTGTTTATTTGTTAGCAGCAGTTTTGAACTTGTTTGTTTCTGTTAAGATTCAAGCATCCCACAACCTGTTCCTGAACAAATTAAATGTCTAAAAATGTATTTTGGACGTCACAGCTTTAAACCATAAGTTTTGAAGTAATATTTGTGTGTCTTTTACTATTGCTTATGATTGTACATATGTTTATACGTAGTTGTTATTGCCATTAGCACACTTTTTTTTTGTTTGTTTTATATATGATCTGTCATATGATGCTTATGGCTTTTCAGGGTTCAGTGGAAAGTGATTCACTCTGTTCGCATGGAGAGGAGAGATAATCTTGTTGTCATGGTATAACTTTTTCTTGATCGTTGAAGTTATGAGATATTTACTAAATTATCTTGTAGTCGTTATAGTCATTTTCTGCCCAGCTCTAATCTGCTAAATGTGATTATGAGGCATGAAGACATTAAGAAAAGTGCTATACGAATAGATTTGACTTGACTTTGTGTTCAAAAGTCTGCTCTCATGAATGGCTGTGTTGGCAGGTTATGGGAAGAGTTTGTGTTTCCAGTTTCCTTCAGTGTACTGCCAGAACGTCAGTGTGGTAATTTCTCCTCTCATCGCCCTCATGGAGGACCAGGTGCTTCAGCTACAGTACGCCACAGTTCTTTAACTTAAATGGAGAAAATATCATAGCAAGATTATTTTCAGGAACATCACGATTCTTTGTAATGTTGGTTTTACTATTTTGCAAGTTGTCTGAGCAGTACAGCCAAAGTAATTTCCCTAGTTTAAAAACAAAGCCTTACAAGGTAACAAAATATAAAATTAAAAAAACAACGGTAGACATTTAGGCCAAAGAGGGCAAAGATAAAAATCTTTGTCATTATTTTATCTTTGTGATTAAAAAAATAAGAACAAAGAAACACATTACAAATACAAATAAAACAAACGGTAACACTTTAGAATAGGGAAGACTTATTCACTATTAACTACGACATTTCCCTCAATAAATTCCTAATTTGCTGCTTATTAATAGTTAGTAAGGTAGTTGTTAAGTTTAGGTATTGGGTAGGATTAGGGATGTAGTCAAGTCAAGTCAGCTTTATTTATATAGCGCTTTTAACAATTCAGATTGTGTCAAAGCAACTTTACAGATTGTGTCAAAGCAACTGTACAGCATTGTAACAAAGTTCGTAGTCACGGGAAGAAGGAGGCGGGAACCGGCGAACATTTAAGATTTTAATAAAATAAAGAAACACAAAATGAAAGTAAAGCGGCAGCCCCTCGCGGACGACTGCCGCACACAAAACACAAAATAAAGTCCAGGCCTGGTCCACTCTCCTCCAACACTGTCGTCACTCCTCCTTTTATCCTTCCGGAGCTCCTCCATGGGACTCGAGACCGGTGAGTGGCGCAGGTGTGCATTAGCATTTACTCCACCGGCCTCGCTCCGTTCCCATGGCTCTCGGCCCCGCCCCTCTCGTCACAAGCATTAATTAGGAAAATAGTGTGTCAAGAGGGACAGAAATCTCAGATTTCATTCAAAATATCTTCATTTGTGTTTCAAAGATGAACAAATGTCTTACGGGTTTGGAACAACAAAAGGATGAGTAAATGATAACAAAATTTTCATTTCTGCGTGAACTATTCTTTTAATCTAATAGAGATGCTGTGGAACGATTTCAAAAGCCATTTACACAATTTTATGACCAATTTTGTGAGCAATTATTGAAGAAAACCAACTCATTCCAAAAGGTTCACGTAGTTGTTTATGTCACTGTATATTGTCTCATATACATAATATTGTGACCTAAAAGCTTGATGTTGATTGAAAAAAATCAGTGGACATGTCACATTTAAACTATCCAAGAATAGTTTCACTTCAGAAGATTCAGTGATATGTGTTTAGCCACTGACTTTATTTTCCTGTTCTCTTGTCTCTAGGGGTCATTTTAAGGTGGTGTACATGACACCTGAACTCTGCTCTGGGAATATTCCTCTGCTAGCACAGCTTGACAGGACTGTTGGTAACTCAAACGGGAAGAAATAAATGGCCATTTGAAATGATTGAATACTTCACTGTAAATGAGGAACACTTCACTGTGTGTGTTTGTAGGTTTATGCGGTAGACGAGGCTCATTGCATCTCTCAGTGGGGTCATGATTTCAGAAGTGCGTATCGTGACCTGGGGAAACTCAAGAAAAATCTCCCTGGTGTAAGCCATATTTTCTTTCTACTTTGTGTCATTATGAAGTTATATACTGATACCACTGAATGATTGATTTGGATCATTTATGTGTCATTCCTAACATTTGACTGTTTAATTAGGTTCCTATTTTGGCGCTCACGGCTACTGCGAGTCCGTCTATCCGTGAGGACATCGTCAATCCTCTGATCACCTGCACCTCGTTCGACCGACCAAACCTCTACCTGGATGTCAACCGCAAGTCTGGTGACGTTATCCAATACCTCAAACAATTTCTCATAAAAAAAAAGTGTAGGCCATGCTGATTCTTGTAGTAACTTGTGAGGAATATTTTGCATGAGGAGTGTTTGAAGATTGCTTAATGCAGTGGCTTTTAAACCAGATGGCCAGGGCCCAGTAGGGTTCTGTACAATTACTTATTTTAAATAAGACAATAAGTTAAAGGGGTAAAAAAAAATAAAAAATAAAACGGATGTAAGCTGACATCAATTTTTTTTAAATAATAATTTATTCCCTCAACATTTGCCTTAAAATTTTAAGTACCAGGATTCTCACAATCTTGGAAAATCTGCATATATGAAGGCATTTTGTGTGATTTCTAGACTAAATTTTAATAATGATTATAATATTTTCTAGATATGTCAAGCTTTAAAATATTTTTGAGTAGAAATGTATATTTCTGAGTAAAATAATAAAAAAATCCCAACGACTCGTAAATGTACTTTTGAACAGTCAGTTATTGAAATTTCTGGAATTATTTGATTTAATTATTTTAATTATGAATAATAATTTTTTACTATTATTTTAATGTATTGCCAAACTCCAGTGCCAACTCAGAAAAATCTGATTTTGACCATCGAATTACACAAAAAAATTTAATCCAAAATCTAGAATTTGCCATTGTCTTACTCATTTTACTTATTTTGCCATTGTCTTATCTGATTTTAACACTAATCCTCTGAATCCAATTACAGTTTATTTACACGTTTTGTTTTGCAGGGGTGGTTTTGAGTTTGAAGGCTCAGCCATTGTGTGTCATGTTTAAGCTGGACATCCCGTGTGGAGTTTATCACGCGGTTCTGAGCATCAAACAGAGAAGAGAAACCCAGCATCAGTTCATGAGGGATGAGATTCAGGTGAATGCCATTGAAAGGCTTATTATAATTTTTGTCTCACACGAAACAGAAAGTTAGTTTTCATGATCATTTTCCGCCCTCAGTGTTGCTTAAATGTTTTTGTTTAAAAACATCACACCGCCTGAATAGCAGTATTGTCATCAGGTACCAGCGTTTGCAAACAGCATTTGTTTTTGTAGTGTCTAGTAGTCTTATGTTAAAGTGTCTATGTTTGTGACATCGTATGAACTGATGATGAGTAGCTGATTTGATAGTTTCCTTTTAAATGGTCTGGCTGGGGATTTACAGTACGTAACAGTGTTGGTTCTTCAAGGTTTTGTTGGCAGTGTGTGGTGGCCACTGTGGCGTTTGGGATGGGCATTAATAAATCTGATATCAGGAAGGTCATCCATTACGGAGCTCCCAAAGAGATGGAGTCTTATTATCAGGGGATCGGGAAGGCCGGTAGAGACGGGATGCCCAGCGCCTGGAGATATGGCCCTGAATAGGTGATAACCCATCCTCATTTTGTTAACTAGTTCAACTCACAAGACTTTTTTCTGTTGGACATACTTAAAACATATCTTCTTTGGGTCATGATGGCAAAAATGGAAAAGTATCTGAATTTAACCAAGTGCGGGCGAAAGTAAGTGAATATAATTTTGGGTGAATCCCATTACCTGTCCAGAAAATGTCAACTTAATCCAAAGAAAGAAATAAACACATTTGAGTTTCACAAAAAATATGGCTATTTAATAATGTCATAATAATATCATGAATTATTCAAAAGTTTTTCTTTCTTTCTTTTGATTTTAGGCATGAAATGAGACACTTTTACATATTTAGAAACACTTGCATTTGCACCAATTCTGTTGAGACATAATTTTCTTCATATTGTAAGGATGATGATATATTTGAGCATGATGAATTATGTCCTAGGTTGATTTTGTGTCATTTTGAAGATAAGCGTCTGAGGAAAGTGACGTCTGGAATTATGGGTAGCAGTGATTGTTGTGATAACTGCAGGTCAGGGTGAGTAAGTCTGCTTTCTGTGTGTCTTCAAACTGTTCTAATACTTCATGAAGGTTGATTTATTTGGGTGTGGTTTCAGTGTAAACAGAGAGGTGGCCCTGCAGGACTTTGGCTCGTGATGAAGGCCATCAGTGCTATGGATGAGAGGTTTGGCATCACAGCGCCCATCCTCTTCCTGCGGGGCTCAGTACGTCAAACAGAAAAACATTTAACACCAAGTAACTATGCTTTGATTTTGAGTCATAAAATTCTGAGTTTATTCACAATCATTTATCAGTCCAAAAAATATGTGCTCAAAACATTTCCATGAAAAGCATCAAAAGTTGAGGAAAAAAGACGTATATTGATGTAAATGTATATTGCGTAAATGAAGCCTTCATCTTTTATATGTGAGTTAGAGCTTGCTTAGAAATACATTTCTAATCCCTCTTTTAGACCTCTCAGCGGTTTCCAGATCATTTTCGGAAACACTCTCTCTTTGGTATCGGCAGGGAAATCTCAGAAACTTGGTGGAAAGCTCTCGGCCGAGAACTTGTTGCCAAAAAATATCTGATGGAAACCACGGGCCACCACAAATTTGCCACCCTCTGTAAACTCTCACCCAAGGTACTGGCTAAAGATTAGTCATGAACTATTAAATGAAGAATGTCATTAGAGGGGGAGAAAGAAGAAGAATGCATTGTGAATAAAAGAGTTCTGATTCTCTTTTACATCTTGACATAAACTTCATTATAAACTGATAAAAATATTTACAGTTACATAGCTACCAGTCAAACCGTAATAAGATAAATGAGCTTATTGTCCCATACAGCACCAGTGAAGAAGAGTAAGTGTAGGCTGGGTAATAATATAATAACAATGACAATCCATATCAAGTAAAAAGTAAAAGTTTGACTTAACTTGAAGAAATTATGACAGGAATATATTACTAATATAATTTAATTGTTTAATATAGTATATTACTAATGTATTTTTAAGGAATATTATACAACCAAGATATTTTTTCATCCATGTTTTAATATATAAAGTTCTGTTGTGCAAATTCATTTTGGCAAAAAATAAAATTGAACTGTTTTGTTGTGCATTTATTATTATATTTTCCGTTTTGATTACATTTTTAAAAGTTTTATTAAATTGTTAAAAGTTTTTTTTTTATTCATTTCATTAGACCCCATGTTGATAAATTTGTAAATCATAAAACACAGAATCCAGAAAAAATAAAAACACAGAAATTAGGGGAAAATAAAATGGATTTTACAGGGCCCTAATCTGAAATGTAGCTTACTTGTGGAGTTTGCAGTTGTTGTTTTTTTTTTTGTTTGTTTTTTTCATTAAAGCAGTGTTTTTTTGTTTGTTTGTGTCTTGCATTCAGAGTTTTACTTTTCATCATTAGAGTTTGCTGGCCTTTTTTGAATGTTTGTCTATCTGGATTTTTTTGTCTACACACCTGATTTTGGACTCGTCTCAAGGCGCAGTGAGTTTTTGGCTATTTTTGGAATATGGAGAAGGCATGAGACAGGGACAGTAGCATGTTGCTGTAAACGGTTCTAGAGGGAGCGCAGCAGCTTGAACTCTGCATTGGATTTATTGTCTGGATGTGTTTTAATCTATACTGAACAAAATTATAAACCCAACACTTGTTTTTGCCCCCATTTTTCATGAGCTGAACTCAAAGATCTAAGACTTTGTCTATGTACACAAAAGGCCTATTTCTCTCAAATATTGTTCATAAATCTGTCTAAATCTGTGTCAGTGAGCACTTCTCCTTTGCCGAGATAATCCATCCACCTCACAGGTGTGGCATATCAAGATGCTGATTAGACAGCATGATTATTGCACAGGTGTGCCTTAGGCTGGCCACAATAAAAGGCCACTCTAAAATGTGCAGTTTTACTGTATTGGGGTGTCCCGGGGGGTCCGAAAACCAGTCAGTATCTGGGGTGACCACCATTTGCCTCACGCAGTGCAACACATCTCCTTCGCATAGAGTTGATCAGGTTGTTGATTGTGGCCTGTGGAATGTTGGTCCACTCCTCTTCAATGGCTGTGCGAAGTTGCTGGATATTGGCAGGAACTGGAACA
Organism: Sinocyclocheilus anshuiensis; assembly: GCF_001515605.1. Lineage (NCBI taxonomy): Eukaryota > Metazoa > Chordata > Actinopteri > Cypriniformes > Cyprinidae > Sinocyclocheilus > Sinocyclocheilus anshuiensis. The sequence continues at coordinate 210,358 of NW_015539858.1, forward strand.
CGCTGTCGTATACGCCGATCCAGAGCATCCCAAACATGCTCAATGGGTGACATGTCCGGTGAGTATGCTGGCCATGCAAGAACTGGGATGTTTTCAGCTTCCAGGAATTGTGTACAGATCCTTGAAACATGGGGCCGTGCATTATCATGCTGCAATGGTGATGGTCGTGGATGAATGGCACAACAATGGGCCTCAGGATCTCGTCACGGTATCTCTGTGCATTC
>NW_015539858.1:217324-225537 GCF_001515605.1 Sinocyclocheilus anshuiensis
TTGTGAGGCCGGTTGGATGTACTGCCAAATTCTCTGAAACGCCTTTGGAGATGGCTTATGGTAGAGAAATTAACATTCAATTCACGGGCAACAGCTCTGGTGGACATCCTTGCAGTCAGCATGCCAATTACACGCTCCCTCAAAACGTGCGACATCTGTGGCATTGTGCTGTGTGATAAAACTGCACATTTTAGAGTGACATTTTATTGTGGCCAGCCTAAGGCATACCTGTGCAATAATCATGCTGTCTAATCAGCATCTTGATATGCCACACCTGTGAGGTGGATGGATTATCTCGGCAAAGGAGAAGTGCTCACTAACACAGACTTAGACAGATTTGTGAACAATATTTGAGAGAAATAGGCGTTTTGTGTACATAGAAAAAGTCTTAGATCTTTGAGTTCAGCTCATGAAAAATGGGGGCAAAAACAAAAGTGTTGCGTTTATAATTTTGTTCAGTGCCTCTCATGATGGTGATATTTATGTTGTAGTCTAACAAGGGAAATGTGCAGGGTCCAAGCACAGAGAGTGCGTGGTCACCTAAAGTATATGCTAGAATTATTATTTTTATTATGGGCCAAGCACAGAAGGTGTTATATCTGTTTGTGTTGTTCTTCCACTCTGTAGTTGAATGATTTCAATTTCCACCATACAGATGTCACAAAATCTGTAATTTTCAGTTGGAAACATCTATATTAAAAATCACTTGTGAAATACAGACTTGATACATAAAATGTTAAATATGATAAAATAATGGTCAATGCACAACATTTTGAAAAATCATTATGTATTGTAAATGTTTCACTCAGGGCAGATCATAGCTGAGTAAAGCTGAAGATGAGAGGCACAGACGACTCCTTCTGCAGCCCAACAGAGATCTGTTCAGCAGAGTGTGTGTAAGACCCTCACATTTTATCATCAGTGTTTCATCACACGCAAACTCACACTTTATAGTTGAGGGCACACTGGGTCCCTGTGGCAAACCTGAGCCACCAGTCAAATTCAATGCATGAGCCAATTTAATGTTCACGAGAATTAATTTTATTTTGAGATATATCTGGAACGGAGAGCAGACGGCATTAGGTCTATCCCTGTCACAAGTTATTTTAACATTTTCCCTTTGCCATACATCTCTTTAATGCTCAAATATGTTTATCAATGCTGTATTAAGCCACAAGTTAGATAGCTAAAAACCTTTGTGGTACTGGTTTTCTATTGGGTGGGAACTGCCTTCCTGTAGCTACGCCTTGTGTCATCACATGCTTTGCTAGAAGCGTGTGTCGTGTTTTTTCTGTTCTTTTGGTCCATCTGCACAGATTCCAATGCCTTCATTCTAATACACAGATTAAATCTAATGAACATATAGTTGTTTTTATTCTTCTGTGATTTTTGCATTTTGTTGGCTTTTTTCCTAATATACCTACCTAATGTAACATTGGGAAAGATGTCCTTTTGTGACATTGCAGAATAGTAGACACTGGACATTTTCCTGCCATGCAAAACACAATGGCACGAAGACCTCTGAATGGATTTTCATTGTATTCATGATATGTCCTTGCAGGAGAAAAGCAGATCCAGCACATGTTGAGTCTACTGCTTCTAACCTGAAGTCAGATTACACTCGGGTCAGTAACATCCATTAATGAATTCTGAATTTTGAATGAATAGTTTTACTTATAAATGGTTGGTTTTTATTGTTTTCTGCAGCCATCTCTTGTTTAATTTCAGAGGGCGAAGGTCAGTTCTGGTGTCGACACCCATCAGATTGTGAAGAAAGCACATTTATCATCTAGGTATGAATCATACATAAATAATATAAACTGACATTTAGATTTTGACTGGCCGTTTTTTTTTTTGCTTATGGTTTGTGTATGTTGTTCAGAGGTTTAAATATGTAACATTTCAAAATTTCTAGGTTAGAGATACATCTGTATGTTTGTGTGAAAAATATTAATATTTGTATATAAACATTCTGTCAGACACACGGCTTACAGGTACTGCACACTGGGACACTGCTAAACATTTGTACACTACATTTCACTACATTATGTTCACCAAGGCTGCATTATTTGAAGCATTTGCATTTTATTTTTTGATGCAAATTAATGTAACCATGCTGAATAAATGCATCAAATTCTAAAGAACTTTTTGAATGGTGTGTATGTTGCAAAAATGTTCACAAACAAGTTCAGCCTCTAACTTGCTCCACTGTGCTGTTTAGTACTGGTTGAGATGCTCAAACAAACAAAGTAATGTTTTGATAATGCCACAGAGTGGTTGTGTTCAACCTGCCAATGATTTATAGTTGTCACTGCATATTAAACATGGAATATGAAAGCAGTGTAACAATTATTAAATGATACACTTCACCTTTAAGCACTTAGGGTTATTCTGTATTATGTGTGCTGATAAACATGATATGCAGCAAAATATATTCACAGTCATTCAATACAGCACAGCCGTGAATCCCTTTTATAGAAGTATCTAAAAAAAAATCAAGGGAAATAACATATAACATGTTTATTGAATGGTGTCTGCTGTTGGCATGTTAAGTTGCTCTCAAGTTAAGTTGTATGGCTGCTGTCCAGTGAGATACACAGTAGCAGCTAAACATCTCTTTCATGTCACAGCTGTTACTAGATCTAGATTAACCAGTCAGCATCCAGCACCACATATCCATTTAATAGTGGATCTTACTGGCTCAGGGCTTATGGGTTGATACCGTTCAGTATGAAGTGTTATACTGTATGATAATGAGTTGTTCTGTGAATTAGGTGGATGAATCCTCCAGCTCTATCTGTCCAAACACACTTTAGCCATGAGTACAGTTCTGTGGGTCAGTCTCTACCGGAGAGTGTCTCTGTCACATACAGACTGTTTCAGATGGAGCACAAGAGCATGGTACAACATTCACTCCTAATACTCGCTTTTAGCGTGGTATCTGTCATGCTTTTCTTACGCTCTCTTAAATGCAATTATGTAGAATTACTCCATCAAAAGTCAAAAACAGCAAATAAGGCAAAATAAAGATGTTTGAGATTTTTTTTTTAAATGACTACAATTTATGACTACTACTTTTAAATGACTAAAATTTGTAAATGAATGCACAACAATTAGTTGGGTTTGAAAAAAAGTAATTTTATGGATGTGTGTAGTATGAGACATGTATTTGGGCTTTTTTTTTTTTTTTACATTTATTAATAGGACAGTATTAAAGAGACAGGAAGCAACAGGAGAGAAGTTCTTCTGGTGGCGAGCTGGAGGACCTGAAATTGGGTTGCCCAAGGCACTACTAAAATCCCATTTTAAACAGTGCCCATTTTAGTAGTTGTTTTTAAATTAATTTATACAATAATAGCAATAATAATAATAACAATAAAAAAATTATCCCAGACTTTTTCCCCAAAAAAATTTCACCCTTTTCAATAAGATTTTTACAGCATCTTGAGATTTTTAATTCATGCCGAAATTCATTTTAAGACATGTACTTACTATAGGGTTAGGATTTGATTTAGAGTTAGTTGCTTGTAATTATGCATAATTTACTGATACTGTATTACTAGTACGTACATGTAACGTGTAACAAGGACACCATCTCTTCCGATACCACCACTTATATTATTTCTGTTTTATTCTTGAACAGGTCTGAGTGACTTTAAAGCGATCCGGTCTCGTGTCCCTGAAGATATCAGTAACTTCTGGCACTTTATGAACTCCAGAGAGAAGCTTCATCCACAGCACATCATGACATCTCCTGAATAGAGCCGCTGGTGTGTTTCACTCCTGTCACTTTTAACTCCAGTAGAGCATTTTATTGAAATTTTGTATTATTTGAATTTTTTAATCATAGTCATGTTTGGCTGAAATGCACCAGCAGAGGTCAGCACAGTGCTGTCACATAAAAACACATCTGGATGTGTTTGTTTTTATCAGAGTAACTGATATACTGCTACCTGCTGATGTTACTAATTTCCTTATTAATCATTTATTTATAGCTGCTGTACATTATTAGTGTATAAAGATTTATAATTTATTTCAAGTCAAGTCACCTTTATTTATATAGCACTTTATACAATACTGATTGTGTCAAAGCAGCTTTACAGCGTCAAACAGGAAAATAGTTTGTCAATAAAGCAAGTGGACAATAACAGAGTAATTTTTCAGCTAAAGTCAGTTCATTGTTGATTCAGTGATGTCATTATCCAGTTCAGCTCTCTTCCAATAGTGTCTGTGCAATCAGTCAAGCGTCCCCAACTAAGCAAGCCAAAGGCGACAGTGGCAAGAAACCAAAACTCCATCGGTGACAGAAATGGAGAAAAAGCCTTGGGAGAAACCAGGCTCAGTCAGGGGCCAGTTCTCCTCTGGCCAGACGAAACCAGCATGGTGTGGTTTAATTCCAGGCTGCAACACAAGTCTTGATTGTCAAGTCAAGTCAAGATTGTGCAGAGGACTCGTCTGGTTCCCGTGGTCTTGTGCCAATGGTTGTTGAGGTGATGAGGTCTTCACAGGGGATCTGTCTCTGGGGCTCATCTAGTTGACATGGTCTCCGCTGACATTCAGGGCGTTCCAGAGTTTGGGCGCTAAATAGGAAAAGGATCTGACGCCCGCAGTTGATTTTGATATTCTAGACATTATCAAATGGCTAGAGTTTTGAGCTTGCAGCAGACGTGAAGGACTATAATGTGATAAGAGCTCACTCAAGTACTGAGGAGCGAATCCATTCAGGGCTTTATAAGTAATTAGCAAGATGTTAAAATGTATACAATGTTCAATCGAGAGCCAGTGCAGAGTTGACAGAACCGGGCTAATATGGTCATACTTCCTGGTTCTAGTAAGAACTCTAGCTGCTGCATTTTGGACCAGCTGGAGTTTGTTTATTAAGCGCGCAGAGCAACCACCCAATAAAGCATTACAATAATCTAACCTTGAAGTCATGAATGCATGAATTAACATTTTTGCATTTAACAGAAATGTTCATTCTTTCATCTTCCTCTGTGCTGAGCAGGATTTTTCATGGTTTCTGATGTCTTGTGATCTGATTCATACAAAATACGAAAGTTTACTATGACCATTTTTGCTTCTGCTCTTAATGACAGGAAAAGGAATAAGCGAACACACTGTTCTCAGAGAGTCATGCAGTGTGACGTGATATAATCCATCTAAAACCACTTTATAATTATTAGATATGCAGCTCATATCGATTCAGACACTAAATGGAATGCTTTGAATTTTAACACAATTTTGTGCACAGAATGCACTTTTCCTTATTCATATTTTTTAACCCAAAATCTTAATGTCATTGCCTATTGACAGCCTTGTCTAATGACATTGTTGAGCACTTAGAGACTTTTAGTCTCCGGACGTTAGGTGACAAGGACTTTGACGTAACATCTGCTGTCTTTCAGACCGATTACGGCAGACCTACTTTATTTTTCTTAGCCATCATCCCAGCATGCCCATCTCCAGATGAGGGATCATCCGCTTTGTGTCCATGGCTTTGGGAGCTGTAGTATATACTTGTCTTACTGAAGCCTCTACTAGATTTTGATTGTTTTACTGCTGATGTCTTTTGAAAAAAATGTGTAGATGTTGTACACAATTACTGCTTCCATGTTTGTGTAGGTTATATTCTGTAATGGTCACGTTAGCAGGTGCATGAGTTCCTGAGATACCAGTATCAAAGGGATCAAATGCTAACAGATGTGTGTCATCATTGCAGGATAAATCAGCGGTTGCAGACAGACCTAATGTTAAACATGTGTTTGAGGAGTCACAGTGTGAGGCAGACATCATGGACACGAGTGAAGATGAGCTCTTCATCAGTATTCCCATGCCACAGGTGACTGACATCTGTCTCAGAATGCCAATTATGCAGTTAGTTTATCTGCATATGTGCACACTAGTTTGATCAGTGTTGAGTGAGTGCTGTGTCTCTATTGGTCTGTACAGGATTTCTGCTTGAGTGCTAATGTTCGTCTGAAGTCATGTGACCCAGTTCCTCAGAGCAGTGGAATGGATCTGGCCTCCTGGAGCCAGGATAACCTGGATAAAGACACGCAAGATCTATACAACGATTCACCTGTGAAGGTATGATGTGTTCTTGCTAAGCTTTTAAAGAATCGGACTTATAAATAATTTACTCAAAATAATAATTTAAAGAATAATATACTATTGTTCAAAGTTTTGGATTTTTTAAAAATGAATACTTCATGGACACATTAAATTGATCAAAAATGACATTTATAATGCCACAAAAAGATTCTAAATAAGTGCTATTCATCAAGAATCCTGAAAAAAAAAATGTATAATGGTTTCCACAAAAATATCAAACTGTTTTCAACATTGATAATAATCAGAAATGTTTCTTGAGCAGCAAATCTGCATATTAGAATGATGGAGATCATGTGACACTGAAGACTGGGGTAATGATGCTGAAAATTCAGCTTTGCATCTCAGGATATGCAATATTATTAATTTTATGTGGTCTAATGGTTAGAGAGTTGGACTTGTAACCTGAAGGTTGTGGGTTCAAGTCTCAGGTCTGGCAGCCCACTGCTCTGTGTGTGTGTGTGCACTTGGATGGGTTAAATGCAGAGCACAAATTTTAATATATAAATATTTTTGATCAAATAAATGCAGTCTTACAGATCAAAATTTTTTGAATGGGAGTCACTAAACGAAATAGACAACATACAGATATGTGAATACATTACAACACTACAGAATCTGATAAATGGATTTTGCAATTTTCACTTTATATGCATTAATAATAAAAAATGTACAAAGATTAATTTCTAATTTCTATTTGTCGACCTGTATTAAAATTAAAAACGTGAAACATTTTTAGAAAATGTTTGTAAATAATAAAAGTGTTCTCTGCATTGCTTTGATTTTGACAGCAGTATTGGGTACAGCAAATTATTTTATTATATTTAATAGACATTGTGCATACGAAAGGAATTGAAAATTCTCGGGAAAAAGTGAATTAGTAGTAAAAATAATAAAATTAACAGAAAAGTATAGACAGTGTAAAACACTTGATCTTTATTATTGTTCAGTATTTTCTGAACACTGTGTAAGTATCATTGTGACCAGTGGTGTATAAAGTACCTGAAAGCCATACTCAAGTAAAAGTACAGATATCTTACCAGAAAATGACTTTGGTAGAAGCTGAAGTCACCGTTTAGAATATTACTCATAAAACGTTGAATATTGATATTTGAAATCATTTAAAACATGAAAAAATAGTTGAAATGTGAAATTAAAACCAGTAGGTGACAGCAAGTGACTGTTAATGAGTGAGTCATTGAGATTCAACCGATTTGTTCAAAAAGCTGATTCATTCAATAAGTAAACACCGTTGCTCAGAGACGCAAAACAGTGCTGTGATCTTTGTTTGGAACTATTTTCGTTGGCAAAATTGAGCAAAAACAGGCTCTTATGCTCACCAAATCTGCAAAAACAGCAATATTGTGAAATATGATTACAATTTAAAATAACTTACTATTTTTATATATTTTCAAATGTCACATGATCTATTAGAAATTATTCAATTATGCTGATTTGATGCTTTTTTTTTTATTTTATTTTTTTTATACATAAAACGTTTAATACTGATATTTTCAAATGATTTGAAACATGAAAAAAAAAGTTGAAATGTGAAATTAAAATGGCCAGTAGATGGCAGTAAGTGACTGTTAATGAGTGAGTCATTGAGATTCAGCTGATTCATTCAAACACCTGATTCATTCAGGAACAAAGCATTTGACTGTGTAATGAGTGATTAATTCAAAAAGGTGATTCATTCAATAAGTACACCATCCATCGCTCAGAGACAAAACAGTGCTGTGATCTTTGTATGGAGCTATTTTTGTTAGCAAAATTTTGCAAAAACAGGCAATATTATGTCTAAAATGTAAGTCACTTATTGCTTTACTGAACTTGTATAAAATTATTATTAAATATTCATGCTGATATCTGCAGAAAAACAGTACTCTTTGTGTGCTATAGATTAAGTCAACTACATTAAATTATATCCTAAATATAAAAAGCATTTTTGCCGTCTACAGTTTAGAATGCCTTGAATTTTGAGTTTTAATAGACTAATAAATCAACGTGCGTGCACTCTGTGTGATTTGGTGATATAGCCTACTTGATAATGTCAGATCGCACATCATTACAACAACACTTACCATATTATCGCAGACGATGCT
>NW_015539858.1:226101-228111 GCF_001515605.1 Sinocyclocheilus anshuiensis
CGAGCAATGGTGTTTTTAGGAGTCTAACTTGCAAACGCCAGACCACTGATTCGTCAAACCTGCTTTCCTGCAGTTCTTCTGACTTCTGACTATTTTGTAGTAAGTAACGAATATGCTTCGGGGAAATGTATTGGAGTAAAAGTATACATTTTAATTAGGAAATGTATTGGAGTAAAAGTATACATTTTAATTAGGAAATGTATTGGAGTAAAAGTATACATTTTAATTAGGAAATGTATTGGAGTAAAAGTATACATTTTAATTAGGAAATGTATTGGAGTAAAAGTATACATTTTAATTAGGAAATGTATTGGAGTAAAAGTATACATTTTAATTAGGAAATGTAGTGGAGTAAAAGTTGGCTGAAATATAAAAACTATATAAATATAAAGTACAGATACTCCCAAAAAATACTTAAGTACTGTAACGAAGTATTGTTACTTCGTTACATTACACCACTGATTGTGACACATGGTTTAACTGTTTTTGATGAATATGACACCTTCAGACTTAAAACAGCTAATCACATGATGTTAACAAGGAGATTTTTAGGCTGTAATCTGAATCCCGACCCTTGGTTTAGGTGTAACCCTGTCTGCTAGAATGATTGAACATCAGACAGCCTCCCCTGAAGTGATGAGCGCTGTGTGCTGCTTTAGCGCCAGCCAACTGTCTTTAACCTCCGCTTGACCTTTGACATGTGCTATTACACGATACCTCCCCTTGTAAGCTCAAAGCCATTAAGGTCATAAGGTTGTGACCTGTGTCACTGCGCTTCACGTCTGATCTTCAGGAGAGTCCAGGAGGTGTGACAGGATGGAGTCATCTTTATTGTCAAGATTTTACACATTTGTTCTCTATTTCTAAAAACAATAAAGGAAAAAAAGTTAAATTAATTTTATAAACATTACTAACACAATGTAATAATACTGCTTTTTATAAAGACTAATGTATTGTATAATCTTAATTTTTTTTATTTGCGGTTCAGGTCTTTTTCAGTAAATTCCAGCCATTACTGTCTAGTGTGCATCTCTCTGACCTGTTAATGTGGAGATTAATGGTGATAGAAGAAGCTTATTTGAAGAGCACGTCCATCATGGCTCTTTTGTCCTGCAGTGACACAAGCCTGTAGATCAAAATGAGATCATTAGGGCGTCTCTAAACACACCCTCCCTCCTGATATTCCCTTGCCCACTCTGAGTCGTACAAATGATTTAGCATGAAGACCGAACAGATTGCAAGACAGGGAGATAAGAAGAGCTTTCTAGAAGGAAATGGAGTTTGAAGGGATGTATAAATGGCTTAAGAAGAATTGTGATGGACGTTAATCCGATGGTGGGCAGTGTGGGGTTTTCCTCTGTTGATGCAGCTGTCTGCGTCATGTAAACCTTCACGCTCACAATATTCTCAGTGTTGTGGCTAATAGGCCAACTCCAGTTGGAGAGATGATGATTTTTGAAGCATCACTTTGTTGTGTAAACAGAAAATGGTGAACCGTCTGCACAGTTGAAGGCATATGCAATTTGGATGAATACAGTAAAAGTCAACATGAAATCAAAATAGTTACTTATTATATTAATATATGTTCCTGATCTTTCATCAGTGAAGTTATTCTAAAGAAAATCGTGTTTGTCTTCATAATCTTTACTCATTACTGGGACACAAGCCCCCAAGAATTAGTTTTCAAAACAGCATCAAAACATTTAATTCTGGTGATTTTGGGAGTAGTTTTATTTATTTATTTATTTAATGATATTATCAAACAAGTTAACAAACAAACAAGTATTAACAATTAACAAACAAATTCAATTTACGGTTTAATTTACTGTAGAGGGCCTTGCTAAAATTGCCTATGTATGTTTTTATTAAGGTATAAAAACTGGTTACAGTTTGGTTGATGACAAACAGTTGATTTTGATATTCTAGGTATTATCAACTTGTCAGAGTTTTGAGAATGCAGTGGACGTGGAGGACTATAATGCAATAAGAGCTCATTCAAATACTGAGGTG
>NW_015539858.1:228793-232680 GCF_001515605.1 Sinocyclocheilus anshuiensis
AGACAAAAAGTAAGCAGATCTAGCAGTTTTTAATGCTTTTCTTTAGGATAGGGTACTTTCCCGCCAAGCAATACGAAATACCTCTAGTTTTGTTTTCCTCCAGCTGCGCTCCATTTAGCTCTCTTTAGGGTGCGAGTGTGATCATTATACCACGGTGTCAGACTGTTTTCCTTAATCTTCCTTAAGCATAAAGGAGCAACAGTATCTAAAATGCTAGAAAAGAGACAGTCCATAGTTTCTGTTACATCATCAAGTTAGTGTCTGACATCGTACTTGCAAGTTCACACACCTCTTTCAGCTGTGCCACTGAAGTCTGAACACACATGAACAGGCTTAGCACAACTGACTGATTGTGTGTCTGTTGCCTTTTCTAACCAGTGTTAATCATTGTTTTGTATAAAAATGTAACAATAATAATCAAATAATTAAAGGTTTGTAACTACCCTAACTACTCTAACATTTCATACATACTGGATAGAAGTTAATTATGGATAAAACTTCAAACTACAAAGGCTTTCGTAGTGCTTTTGCTCTAATCTCAAGTCATATTTATTTGTATATCACTTTTTACAAAACAGTTTCAAAGCAGTTTTTGTAATGAGGGGTCAGAGGCGTGCGGATCCATTTGCAGCTTTTATTAAAATAAATGGCAGAGTCAAACAGGCAGTAATCAATCACTGGCGTCAGGAACAACAGGGACAATCCAGGAGAGTAAACAGTAACAGAGCGAGGGTCGGGGCAGGCAGGGGTCAGAGGCGTGCGGATCCATTTGCAGCTTTTATTAACCGAATAGCAGAGTCAAACAGGCAGTAATCAATCAACGGCGTCAGGAACAACAGGGACAATCCAGAAGAGTAAACAGTAACAGAGCGAGGGTCGGGGCAGGCAGCAGAGAATCACACTAGGATGAACAGTCCAAGATAATACACGAGAGATCAAATAGACAGGGGAAAAACACTCAGCGATGTTAGCCGTGGCAAAACAAGACTTCGCGAAAACTAAGAGTCCAAATGCAGCTTAAATGGGGAAGCTAAGGGGAAACCCCTGTGCCAGTAATCAGTCCCAGGTACAGGGTTTATGGGAAATGGAGTCCATGAATGCTAGTACTCGGGAGAGGGTGCCCTCCGGTGGCGGTCGGAGAGAGCCACAGAGGCCTGATTTGTGACAGTTTTACAGAAAATCAGGATATGTAAATAAATCTGGACATATATATTGCACTTTATATCAAGAGCTGACGATAATAATTTTGCAATGATATAGACAACCAAGCATGTTAATTTCCTGTAACAGTATGAATACAATGTAAGTCACTTTGAATAAAAGCATCTGCCAAATGCATAAATGTACGTAACTGGTTGAGTGCACGTCTGAACATGTCTTTAGAGAATGTGATCACTGATTATATGCACTGCCTGTCCAAATAAATAAATAAATAAATGATTCAATCTTAAAATCTGTTGGAGAGGGTTGTCATATAATCTACAGCAGTGTTATATGCAATCTAATAATATACAATTTAAACTGCCAAAAAAAAATCAAAAACTTAATTTGAATTTGACAAATAATCAGTTTTCTTGTTCCTAATAATAAATAGTATGCAGAAGAAACTATTTTAATATGAACGTAATCAGTTCTAAACTGCTCATTGCATCATATAATCAACAAGAACCATCAATGTATGAATCAAATTCACTCAGACTGCAGACAGTTTCTGTAATGTACATCATTTTATTATATCCATGTATGCTTTTACAGACAAATCATGCAGAACTTCTCTGTCCTGGTCTCGAGACGGGTTACGTTTGAGCTCTCACAGTCTTCACCCCGATTGCTTGTTGCTCCCCAACAACAAAGTGGCTGTTTATTTGCATAAAGTTAACATTTCTGAAAGGTTTCTGAAGTCGCTGGACACGCCTACATCCTGTCACCTACATTTGCTGTAGCTCATGTGGAAAAATAAAAATCTGTTCAATTTCACTCCATGACAGTGTTTCTGGATGTGAGCCTTTTGCATGGATTTGATTCGTCATTAGTGATGCTTTTTGTCCAGTCACAAAGGTAAGACGCTTAATACATTTATTGGTGAGTTTCAAATATTAAGCTATGCAAAATTGTAGAACTTGCAACATATAATACATATATTGTATTTTAGTTATATATTGACCAAACTCAATATCATGATGTTGGCTACCAATTCACTGCACAAAATCTTATGTGCAGTTACCTGGGGCCCGTTCTTCGTACGTCGCTTATTACATCCGAGATGAAATGTCACATCCAAGATGATATCATCGCGCTAATCAGGATCTGGCTAATTTGGTTCTTCGAACGCAGCTGTTGTTGATGATTAGTATGGCTGGATTGAGTTATCTGAGATAAATGCGCGTTCATGGGTTGGTTTAAAAGGGGCTATGTATCGATACTCGAAACCACGATCAGCAATGCAGCGATTGGCTGGCGGCAAGACAGCAACGTAATGACATCATATAATTAAAAAAGACAGCTGATGAAAAACTTGACACATTTTTGGACTTTTATAAGGAAACAGCCAAGCGAACAAAACTACATAAATGTTATAATAGATCAATTAAATGTGCACTGTTTTTATTTTATTTTATTTTTTTACTTGATTCCCAATTATTTATATTCACGATTTCTAATATTTGTACAGGCTTTAAATTGTTATTTCAATGTAGTAATTAACAATTCATTGAATTTTATATTTGAACAGATTTGTTAGGTGACAGCATTAATTAAAGTTTCTTAAGGGTCAGGATCATGTTATCTGCATCTCCTGCGCTTTAAATTATTATTATTTTAAATTATTGTCCCTGGATTAGTAGGGTACTTTTGTAATAAAGTAGCGTTGGTAACGGACAGATTTAGTACCAATTCTGCTTAAAAAGATGCCATCTAATCCTGTTTACACGAAATAAGCCTGCTCCCGATCAGGTTTAAATTGACGGACCTGTTGCTATGACAGCAACTCCGGGATGAGCTTCGAAGAACCAGATAATCCAAGATCATGCCAAATCATCAACAATCAAATCCAGCTAACTGAGTTAGCGACGTACGAAGAACGGGCCCCTGGCCTTTTACCATTATACAAGTTCTTTTAGTTCTGTGTTGAATCTTTGTGATTGTAATAATTTGTGTTATGTGAAATTGTACAAGGAGGGTGCCAATGAATATATGTGCAGTGTGTTTTAAAGAGCTTTTAAAGTTTTGACATCAAGTCTATAATTCGGCATTTTTGGAAACTCACCAGGCAGGGCAGGGCCACTTGGAGTTCACAGAAGGTAATCTTGGATCAGACGAGCTGGGCCACATCCAAATACATGTTCCAGTGAGTTTTTCCAGCTGAATATAGGAGTCAGGGGCTAGTTGTCAAAAGGTTTTGTATATCAGTAATTGTAAGGTTTTGAGTCAAAGTGTCCAATTACACAAATAGTTGTTTTCTCTTTTACACTCATCATTTTGCTAAAATTCAATATCAAAATAATCTTTGTAAGTAAACAGTAAAATACACTGACAACATTTTGACAAGAGTAAATAATAAATTATAATATGATAGCCTATAATATAATAAAGAAAGACTTAAGGGTGCTACCACATATTGACATTTAAACATCTCTCAGATCAAGGGTATTTTTCAGAAGCGTCAGATCACTGTCACGGGTTTTATTTTATACATTTATACTTTAATTAATTTTTTTCAGTATGTTATACACATTTATAGCCTACTTTAATTTGGCTTTTGGTTTTGTTGGCCAAACAATGGTTTGAGATTAAGATTTTGTTTTAAAAGCTATTTCAATTTTGCCCAAAAACTCTAACTATAATTCAACGTTTAAATGTTGTGGAAGATGACTTTTAGTTTTTTTTTT
>NW_015539858.1:232692-237584 GCF_001515605.1 Sinocyclocheilus anshuiensis
GAGTTTTGACAGTGTTTCATATTTAATATATTTTCAAATTCCTAGCCATTTAATTGAGCACAAATAGGGAATTATGTCGGCAATTCCACACACGACGCGATGACCCGTCCTTTGTCGCGTCGCGGTGGGGAAATCCTCCTCTCAGGCGGCTGAGATCTCTCTCTCACCCCGCCTCCTGTAATACTATCAGCTGAAAAGCCATCAGAACCCACGCTCCTCTCTGTTCACTTCTTCTGGTCCACTTTAATTCATCCAGCTGAACGCAAGATACGCGCGCGAGGATGCGGGCGATTCTGTCAGAACGCAGTCCTTTCTCGGTCTCCGCTCTCTGTGGAGTGGCTGTATGTTTGTCCATGTGGACGTGCGCGGTCCGGTGTGGGAGCTTCGCTTGTTCTCCGCCCGCGGCGTCAGTGCAGGAGCTCGCACGCCGCTCAGGGGTCGTGTTTGAGGGGAAGCTCCAGGAGGAAGAGCGAGCAGAACGGAACTGGACTGAAACGCGGGGTGAGTCGCCGGTGAACGTGTCGCGGCAGGTGCGCATCAGAGTGCAGCAGGTGTGGCAGCTGAAGGCGGGAGGGCTGCTCAAGGACTCTGTGGTGTCTCTCATCTGGTTTGAAGGTGGCAGATGTTTCCAGCTCAACACCGGGATCCGGTACATGTTCTTTATGGAACCCACAAATGACACATCCGTGTTCACGGCAGTTTTCCCGCCGGTGGAGACCAAGCGCACCGTGAGGAAGAATGTGAGTCAGGTGCTCTGTCAGGACTGCGGTAAGAATACACTTTAACTGTCTGCTGGATGTTCATGTTCATAAATAATCATATCCACGTGTGAGCCGATTCAGTGACACACAGCAGCAAAACTAAAGTAGAACTTTGTTTTTGTTTTGTTTTGCTTTGCTTTGCTTTGTCTCCTGTTGATCTTGGTGATAAAGTGGAGCTCAGGGACAAATATGGTGATGCTATAAGATGGTAATATCATGGTACTGAATGATGCATGATGGTATTGACACTCGAATATTCTATAAAGAATACAGCGGTAATGTCATTGTACATGTCATTGCATTGGCAGACATCCTTTACAGCCTGCATTTGAACTAAATATTTTGCCATCTGATGTTCATTTTACTGACTAGTTAAGCATGCATCCTCTGAAGATCTCTATGTCAGACAGTTAGACACAATGTTTTATTAAAACTTGTTTGAACAGTTTGACATGACCATGTATGGACAACAGTTGTTTTAAATTGTTGGCTCTCCTTCAGGCTCACTCAAGCTCACGTCATGCAAAAGAATTATTTAAAAGCTGGACTGTCATTGCCTGAAATCTGTTTTTGGCAGGATTTCAGCAGAGATTATTGTCACTAATGTCATCACCAGATTCTGATGGATTACACAAATTCCTGCTCAACCTGGTTGCCTCTGCATTGAAGCTAAACCTTATAATTGCAGCTAGAGACATTCCAGGATACTTTTGGCTTGATGGACTCCTGCATAAAGCTGTCAGGGCTGATTAGCTCTGAATGTCACATCACGCAATGTTTGAAAAACCTTTGTGTACATACAGATCTTAAGGGTTAACGGTTAGATGAGTTGTTAGTATTTCAATGAAAGGCATTTTGATGAATGATGAAAGGAATCTAAAGTTAAATGTTTTCTATTAACCTTTTGTTTGCTAAACTGACATACATTGTCTGCTAACCTGGTTACCTACAGTTAGCTGATTTTGCTTGGTGCTTAAACACAAGGTCCAAGTATAGTTACATTTTAGTATGAGCGTGTATTTTTATAAGAGGCTACAAAAGTTGTTATGCCTGCACCAACAGTGTCGACATTCTAGCACTACACATTAGTGAATCAGTTTGTTTTGGTTATGAATAGATATGAGACCAGCAATATAACAGCATGTCTGTGAAAGGTTTGTGTTAGAAAACGGAATAATATTTTGGCTTTGTGATTGAGCTGCCTTTGTTTGAATTTGGCATCCGTTGTAGTCGCAAGATGAAATCCTCCAATTCCAAGTATTGCTTCATCGACTGTATGCGGCAGTAATGCTGTAAGAAGCTTTGAGATGTTCATGAGCTCAATGTTGCTTTGTGTTTTCTCACATATATAGTACAAAAGATTTAACAACTTGTTAAGCTTGAGTTTGCCTTGAGCATTCATTCCAGTAGTGCTGGACTTGCACACAGATGCCTGTCGAATGTGTTTAATTACCACTTGTGCTGGTTTTGGTGCCATCTGATGTTAGTGAAGGTCATTCTACTTCCAGTCCTTCTGTGAATGTTCTCCTCTCCTCTTTCCTCTTTGTGCTTTGGTATATTATGAGAATTTGACGTTGAGAATTCTAAATAGCTTGTGGACATTATTCAATGTTGAAGAAGAATGAAAAGCATATGTCAAATTGATACATTTAACACATTGCTGATTTTCACCTTGTCTTTTTTGTAAGTGAGATTTAGATTCAGATTGTGATCCAATATCATGATATACAATACAGTTAGTGAAAGCAAGAAATGTTGCAATAATAATTTTGAGGACAAGTAATTAATGTTTATTTAAATGCTTAACCATATTTTAAGCACTTTTAAAAACATTTTTTTTTTCAATTTCTATAATGGCAAAGAAATGGATTGATTTTAAAGGCTTTGACTCCTAAGGGAACTACAAAGTCCATCCTTGTCAGATAGTAACATTATTCATTTTCTTTATTGAAACGTATTGATTTACAATTCCCTGTAGGAGAGGGTATTACTGAATGAACCCTGGCTTTAGCTGAAGCAAAGTGGAATATATGATGAAGACAAAAAATTCTAGCACAGGGGTATCCAAACTCAGTCCTGGAGGGCCGGTGTCATACAGAGTTTAGCTCCAACTTCCTCAACACACCTGGATGTTTCTAGTATGCCTAATAAGACCTTAATTAGCTGGTTCAGGTGTGTTTAATTGGGGCTGGAGCTAACTCTGCAGGATTGTGGCCCTCCAGGAGCAGGTTTGGACACCCTTGTTCTGGTAGGTTGTTGGACTTTTACAAATCTATTTTTTTTAAACTTCATTAGTTTTTTACTTGTGAATGTTTTCAATGTTTTACTACAGTGAATAATATCACTCAAACAAAATCCAAAGTTAATGCTTCAAAGAAAAATAGAATCACATCATATGCCAAGCATTACAGTTTATGTATTAATCGTTTTGTTTTATTTTTTATTGCATTGCATAAACTTGTGAGTGTGTACTAAAGAGAACTTATTGTAGGACAGCACACGAGCTGGATCTGTGGCAGATGAGTATGAGAGCTGAAGTTAAGTCAGTGCACATATCTCAGAAGGGTTACAGAGATAGCCCAGTCATAATCCTCTGTCCTTTCACAGATTATCCCATAATCCCATTTTTATTCTGCATTCAAATGGCCCACATTCAACATGAGCTCCTAGAATACCAAAAGTGTGACGCCCTGCAGTTTTATGATGTTGCTTACTATCTAATTACAATTGCAAGTGCAGTGCTATTTTGCTATTTTATTGGGACAAATTTCTATTAGAATACAAAATAAAGTAGTCTGGGTCTGTATTTGTGTTATGACTTCAGTAGTGCCACTTACAGTTGCTTTAACAAAATTTTACAATTAATTAAATGTATGTAAATTTTATGTGTAATTGCATCATTCAGGACAAATGTATTCAAGTCAAGTCACCTTTATTTATATAGCGCTTTATACAATACTGGTTGTGTCAAAGCAGCTTTACAGTGTAAAACAGGAAAATAGTTTGTCAATGATGCAAGAAGACAATAACAAAGAGTCATTTTTCAGATAAAGTCAGTTCATTGATGATTCAGTGATGGCATCCAGGTCAGCTCGCTTCCAATAATGTCTGTGCAATCAGTCAAGCGTCCCCAACTAAGCAAGCCAAAGGCGACAGTGGCAAGAAATCAAAACTCCATCTGTGACAGAAATGGAGAAAAAACCTTGGGAGAAACCAGGCTCAGTCGGGGGCCAGTTCTCCTCTGAACAGACGGAACCAGCATGGTGTGGTTTAATTCCAGGCTGCAACACAGGTCAGATTGTGCAGAGGACTCGTCTGTTTCCCGTGGTGTTGTGCCGATGGTCGTTGAGGTGATGAGGTCTTCGCAGGGGACCTTTCTCTGGGGCTCATCTAGTTGACATGGTCACCGCTGACATTCAGGGCTGTAGAGGTCGTCTCTAGGTGCTGATCCACCATCTGATCTGGATACAGACTGGGTCCGTAAGATTTAAACTGACAGAGTGTGTCTGCCTCCCAAACAACGCTAGGTAGATTGTTACAGAGTTTGCGTGCTAAATAGGAAAAGGATCTGCCACCCGCAGTTGATTTTGATATTCCAAATGGCCAGAATTTTGAGATCACAGTGGACGTGAAGGATTATAATGTGATATGAGCTTGCTCAAGTACTGAGGAGCTAAACCATTCAGGGCTTTATAAGTAATTAGCAAGACTTTAAAATGTATACTATGTTTAATAGGGATCCAGTGTAGAGTTGACAGAAGCTGGCTAATATGGTCATATCTCCTGATTCTGGTAAGAACTCTAGCTGTTGCATTTTGGACCAGCTGGAGTTTGTTTATTAAGCGCACAAAGCAACCACCCAATAAAACATTACAATAATCTAACCTTGAGGTCATGAACGCATTAATTAACATTTCTGCATTTGACATTGAGAGCATAGGTCGTAATTTAGATATATTTTTAAGATGGAAAAATGCAGTTTTACAAATGCTAGAAACATGGTTTTCAAAGGAAAGATTGCTGTCAAATAGCACACCTAGATTCCTAACTGATGACGAGGAATTAATAGAGCAGCCATCAAGTGTTAGACAGTGTTCTAGGTTATTACATGCAGAGGTTTTTGGTCCAATA
>NW_015539858.1:237674-238042 GCF_001515605.1 Sinocyclocheilus anshuiensis
AGAACCGGGCTAATATGGTCATACTTCCTGGTTCTAGTAAGAACTCTAGCTGCTGCATTTTGGACCAGCTGGAGTTTAAGTCGCGCAGAGCAACCACCCAAAGCGTTAAAATAATCTAACCTTGAGGTCATGAACGCATTAATTAACATTTCTGCATTTGACATTGAGAGCATAGGTCGTAATTTAGATATATTTTTAAGATGGAAAAATGCAGTTTTACAAATGCTAGAAACATGGTTTTCAAAGGAAAGATTGCTGTCAAATAGCACACCTAGATTCCTAACTGATGACGAGGAATTAATAGAGCAGCCATCAAGTGTTAGACAGTGTTCTAGGTTATTACATGCAGAGGTTTTTGGTCCAATAAT
>NW_015539858.1:238540-253150 GCF_001515605.1 Sinocyclocheilus anshuiensis
AGCCAGGTTAAAGAGATGGGTCTTTAATCTAGATTTAAACTGACAGAGTGTGTCTGCCTCCCGAACAATGCTAGGTAGGTTATTCCAGAGTTTGGGCGCTAAAAAGGAGAAGGATCTGCCGCCGCAGTTGATTTTGATATTCTAGGTATTATCAAATGGCCAGAGTTTTGAGATCGCAGCGGACGTGAAGGACTATAATGCGATAAGAGCTCGATCAAGTATTGAGCTAAACCATTCAGGTCATTACAATAATCTAAGCTTGAGGTCATGAACGCATGAATTAACATTTCTGCATTTCACATTGAGAGCATAGGTCATAATTTAGATATATTTTTAAGATGGAAAAATGCAGTTTTACAAATGCTAGAAACATGGTTTTCAAAGGAAAGATTGCTGTCAAATAGCACACCTAGATTCCTAACTGATGACGAGGAATTAATAGAGCAGCCATCAAGTGTTAGACAGTGTTCTAGGTTATTACATGCAGAGGTTTTTGGTCCAATAATGAAATCAGAATCAGAATCAGCTTTATTCGCCAAGTGTGCGCAAAGATACAAGGAATTTGTTGTGGTTTTTAAGAAGCTCTTGGTACATACATGCATGCATACATACATACCTGACATAAAAACAGAAACATTTAAATCCTTAAACATTTAAAACCTCTGTTTTTTCAGAATTTAGCAGTAGGAAATTACTAGTCATCCAGTTTTTTGTATCAACTATGCATTCCGTTAGTTTTGCAAATTTTTCATTGGGCCGCAAAGAAATATAGAGCTGAGTATCATCAGCATAACAGTGAAAGCTAACACCATATTTCCTGATGATATCTCCCAAGGGTAACATGTAAAAGAGACGGACCTAGTACTGAGCCTACTAGTCATCCAGTTTTTTGTATCAACTATGCATTCCGTTAGTTTTGCAAATTTTTCATTGGGCCGCAAAGAAATATAGAGCTGAGTATCATCAGCATAACAGTGAAAGCTAACACCATATTTCCTGATGATATCTCCCAAGGGTAACATGTAAAGTGTGAAAAGCAACGGCCCTAGTACTGAGCCTTGTGGTACTCCATAATGTTCTTGTGAATGATATGATACCTCTTCATTCACTGCTACGAATTTATGGTTGTGGTTTTTTAATGAGATGCTTAATAACAGCCAATTTGAAGGTTTTGGGGACATATCCTAAAGACATTGATGAATTAATAATATTCAGAAGAGGATCTATGACTTCTGGAAGCACCTCTTTTAACAGCCAATTTGAAGGTTTTGGGGACATATCCTAAAGACATTGATGAATTAATAATATTCAGAAGAGGATCTATGACTTCTGGAAGCACTGCTTTTAGTAGCTTAGATGGAATAGGGTCTAACATACATGTTGTAGGTTTTGATGATTTGACAAGTTTATACAATTCTTCCTCTCCTATAGCAGAGAATGAGTGGAATTGTTCCTCATGGGATCTATAGTGCACTATCTGATGCGATACTGTATCTGACAGCTGCACGGTTATAATTTTATCTCTAAAAGTATCAATCTTGGAAGGAAAGTTTATTGGAGCTGTTTATTTTTAATTTTTTTATTTAGCCTATTATTTTACTACCAATGCAGAGCTGTAGTTTAATTAATGTAGTGTATTGCAGAATTTCTCTGTCCCTTGAGGTCCACTGACCTACAGATTTCAGCTCTGATCAAACTCACCTGAACAAGCTAATCAAGGTCTTCGGGACTAGAAAATTACAGGCAGGTAAGTTTAAGTGAAATACACTCTCGTCTAAAGCCAAATTTGGCTCAGACATTTGTTGTAACTTGTTACTCATTTGGCAAGTTGAATGGGAGTCATATGAGAAGGGAAAAGATCTGCCTATACCACTGGAAGTACCCTGTATCAGTTCCAAGTCATGCTTATGATCCTGACAAATGCTGCATCCACATTTCTAAGATTTGTGGAGCTGCTGTTCTGGCCTGTGCTGAAAAATATGCATCATCTGTCTTAATGATATGAGTGTTTAGATGGAAATTTACAGAACAAACCTGAAGCCTCAATCAGTGTTGTTGGTCTCAATATGAAGGCTAATAAACATTATTCCTCAGCTATGACTGGACAGCAATGGTCCGTGTGAGTTAAGAAATATCCAGGAATGATGGGCTCTTGAAATTGTACACATTGTGGTTAGTGTGATATTAATCAGTGAGAAATGTCAAAGGTCACTGCAGCTTTGTCATCAAGACTTTGTGGAAGACAGGTTGTCAGATACAACCATTTAACCATTAATCACAGTGTACCAGAATTCTCATACACTTCAATAACAGCCTCTTTGTGAAGCTGTATTACAATGTGTTAGGTAAGGTTCATAAAACAATCCTGACTAACAGTCCTGAATAAACTTAAGCCACTCTGTATTAATGTTAGAATTCTTTGGAATAATACTCTTACAATGTATGTCTTTTTTGTGAATGAAGATCTGTCTGTACTAATATATTCATCTGTTTGACAATTAAAAAGTTGCAGAAGTTTAGAAGTTTGTTACAATACAAGATTGCAGACATTGGCAGTACAGTTTAAAACACTCTTAATGCAAAATATAATTTCAAGTCTGCAGTTCAGAGAATTTCTATACCTAGTCTTGGTATAGTGATTGAAGTTCAAGGTATTATAATCAGTTGATCCAGATCCTCTCTTTTGGATTACATATGATTCTGATTTCAGTTTACACGATTTGGATGAATTTTGTTGTCTTATTTTAAAACTCACTTAGCCTGCTTTGCTACTACAATACAGCATAGATCCAATGATTGTTAGTGATCATCAATCTTTAGTTGAAGACGATTGGAGTTTTAGTTTTAGAAGATTTGAGACACTGATTAGAGGGAGTAAAGCATTTCTTTCAGGTCTCCACTAATTGTGCATTTACCTTTATTCACTTTTAATTAACCACCTACTTCAGGGTTGTCCAATCCTGCTCCTGGAGCTTTCCTGAGTTCCAACATACTGCCTGCCTAGTGATCCTAAAGACTTTGGCAGCATCCAAAATCCCATATTTCCATATAGTAGAGAAGAAAAAAAAAAGAGTATGTGGAAAAACCCGGGAGACCTACTACTTCCGGCGTGATTCTGAAGTGTGCATGATGGACAGTTTACTATCCCATGAGGCCACAGGAGAGAATTTATGAATGGCAGTGAAGCGACGCAACTGACACTGGTAGGTCATGTGACTTTTGCTGGTTATTAATAGTTAGTAAGATAGTTCTTAAAGAGCAGGTCATATGGTATTTTAAAGTGTCCTAATATTGTGTTGGAGTCCCCTCTAAGGTCAGAAAACGTTGTAATTTTCTCAGAATATACATTTAATATTAGAGTCATTTGCCAATGATTTCGAAACGATTCGTTCCAAGCAAGTTCGGAGCAAACCCCTCCCTTCCATAAGCCTACTCTGCTCTGATTGGTCACCTGGCCAAGCCTGCTGTGATTGGCACAGACCTCCTAATATTGTGTTGGAGTCCCCTACAACAGGTTTAAATGCATCTAAGGTCAGAAAACGTTGTAATTTTCTCAGAATATACATTTAATATTAGAGTCATTTGCCAATGATTTCGAAACGATTCGTTCCAAGCAAGTTCGGAGCAAACCCCTCCCTTCCATAAGCCTACTCTGCTCTGATTGGTCACCTGGCCAAGCCTGCTGTGATTGGCACAGAGAGGAGTCCTTAAGCAAGTTAGCGAGCATAAAACAATAATATAGTGTTCCGATCCGTTCTTATAATAATGACATAAAATACAAAAACACTTATGCAAGCGAATCGTGCCCACAGCTAAACTAGCTGCTAAACTGTAAACACTTAAAGGGGTCATATGATGCGATTTAAAATTTCCCTTTCTCTTTGGAGTGTTACTAAGCTCTTGGTGCATAAAGAAGATGTGTAAAGTTGCAAAGACTAAAGTCTAAAATCCAAAGAGATATTCTTTATAAAAGTTAAGTCAGCGGTGGTATGTAGACGTGCAGTACGTGTCGATTTTAAAGGCAAGTGTGAACAAACATACACAACAATGGCGGAGTACATGGTAACATTACTGTTGGGGTACATTAGCCGAGTGCTAACGTGACTAACTGATGAAACAATACAGCTTCTAAACCAAAATATGTCTACTGTAATGTTTGAAGAACGACAGACAAAAGACGCTCTGTGTCTTATCTTTAAATCAGAACGCAGAACAGCTGTATCACAAGCGCACCAGCCTAACTAACTTTCTCATCTCTCCTGCATTAACCCTATAACTGCCGGTGCAGCAAGTTAAACAGCAGTTTCACAATGATTATAAAGTCTGTGCGCTACACTACATTCTTTATTATTAAACGAAGTAATTAGAACAACGTCAGTCTACATTAATCGACACATTCTTAGGAAATAGTGGGTTCACAGTGAATTATCAGAACTACTTCAGTAAGACAGTAATATCGTGCTTTACCTGGAAACCTAAAGCTGCACTAGGTATACATCACATATTAGCACAAAAACTTGATATTTTGAGCACTCAATTGAAAATGTAAAAATAACGTATCAATCGTACCTACAGGTTGTGGTTCGGAGAGCTTGTTAGTCCAAATTAAGAAGATTAGAAGTCAACAAAGATAAAAGCCAAGATTAGAGAAGCAGTCCTTGGTAAAATGACAAGCACACAACAAAAGGTTCGAATTGTATTTCTGTGGTATCCTTGAACACAGCATGATGTAAGCGTGATGTAAACATGATGTAAACACATTAACTAGTCTTGCGGCAGTGTTTGTGGGCAGGTTAGACTCTGTTCGTATTTCACGGGCAGGTAGGGATTATGCAAATGTGTTACCCAGTGACGTATACCGGTAACAGACAAAAGATTCGAAAATATGACGACTTGTTAAGGCGATTCAGAATCGATGGGTATAGAATCACCCACTTTAAAAGACTAATTTTTTGTTGCTTTGCAGCCTGAAATGAAGACAGACACAGTTTTTGTTTTGTTCAGCTGTATTTACTCAGTGCAACTTATAACATCCAAGTGAAAGATAAAACACCAACATGTCAGAAAAAAATAAAAATATAACAGAATCACTGAGTTGGAAAAAGGTGTCAGTATTTTGTTGAAGCACCTTCTGCTTTAATTACAGCCTTTAGTCTGTTGGGATTTGTCTCTACTAACTTTGCACATCTAGGCTTTGCAGTATTTGCCCGCTCTTCTTTGCAGAACTGCTCAAGTTCAGTTAAATCTGATGGTGAGTGTTTGTGGACTGCAGTCTTCAAGTCATTGCACAGATTTTCAGTGGGGTTTAAGTCTGGGCTCTGACGAGGCCATGCAAGGACATTCATCTTTTTCTCCTTCAACCACTGTGTGCTCAGTTCTGCTGTGTGCTTTGGGTCATTGTCATGTTGGAATTAAACCTTCTTCTCATTGACAACTTTCTGGCAGAGGACAGCAGATTTTCCTCAAGAATTTGACGGTATTTTGCCCCATCCACTTTTCCTTCTATCCTGACAAATGCTCCAGTCCCTGCTGCAGAGAAACACCACCAGAACAGGATATTAGCACCTCCATGCTTTACTGGTGGAATGCTGTTATTTGTATGGTGAGCTGTATTGGATTTCTGCCAGACATATTGTTTGGTGTTGAGGCCAAATAATTCAGTTTTAGTCTCATCTGCCTCAGAATCTTCAAGGTGCGTTTTGGCAAAGCTCAGTCGTACCTTCTTCTCATTGACAACTTTCTGGCAGAGGACAGCAGATTTTCCTCAAGAATTTGACGGTATTTTGCATCCATTTTTCCTTCGATCCTGACGAGTGCTCCAGTCCCTGCTGCAGAGAAACACCGAGAACAGGACATCACCACCTCCATGCTTTACTGCAGGAATACTGTTATCTGGATGCTGAGCTGGACTGGGTTTCTGCCAGACGTATCGTTTGTTGTTGAGGCCAAATAATTTAATTTCAGTCTCATCTGCCTCAGAATCTTCAAGGTGTGTTTTGGCAAAACTCAGTCTGACTGCATGTGGCCTTTCTTGAGGAGTGGCTCTTTTCTTCAACCCTCCCATACAAGCCACGTTTGTAGAGAATTTGTGATATTGTCACATGCACACAATGATCACTCTTTGTCATAAACTCCCGCAGCTGCTTCAGAGTTGCTGTAGCTCTTGGTCTCCTCTCTGATCAGTTTCCTCCGGCTCTTTCATCAGTTTGGAGTGACGTCCCGATCCAGGGAGGGTCTGTGTTTTATCAAATACCTTCCACTTCTTCATAATAGACTTCACTGTGCTTCTAGGCATTGATAAAGACTTTGAAATGTTTTTGTCTCCATCTCCTGACTTGTGTCTGTCCACAACTTTATCCTGGAGATCTTTTGACAGTGTCTTGCCACCCATAGTTGATTGTTTGCTTCAGTTGCACTACTAAGGACTGAAATGCTCCAGGAAAGCTCTTTTCATGCTGAGCTGATCAAAATGAGCACAGCATTTTACAGCTGAAAGTCAAATGGCTTTGTGTGCCATTGAGAAGGTGATGAGCTACTCCTGATTGAGTTTATACGTCATTATACTTTTTCCAACTCTGTGATTTTTTTTTTGTTAGTTTTTTTTGTTTTTCTGACATGTTGATGTTTTATCTTTCACTTGGATGCTATAATTTGCACTGAGTAAATACAGCTGGATAAAACAAAAACTGTGTCCGTCTTCATTTTAGGCTGCAAAGCAACACAATGTGATTCTTTTAAAGGGGGTGATTATTTTCTATACCCACTGTAGTAGTGAGAATTGGTCCTTAAAATAAAGTGTTACCATCCGGCCCAAACTGAGTGACACCTAATCAAAAAGCAGACTACACAAAAAAACTAATTTAAGAAACATGCAAAAATGGAAGCAAACTTTTAACAGGAACATAAAAAGCTGAAAAAAAAATCAATTCAATCAAAATAATTGTTTTGAGCAAAATCGTTAATTTGAAATTACCTTTACCTGGTTGATGTTATTTTATCGTTCTGTTTATTTTTTTAATTTGGCAATCAACCAATCATAAATTAAAACTGGTAAGTCGCTTTGGATAAAAGCGTCTACTAAATGACTAAATGTAAATGTAAAATAGTACAGTCCAAGCAAATGTAATGCTGATGCATCCATCGTAAGTGAAATGCCCAAGCTCAGTTGGCAAAGTCATTTATAGGTAAGTCGTTTTTACCTGCTACCGCCAGTCAAGACACTGCGCACAAAACCCTAGTGCAGCTTTTGGAGCTCAGGAGCTTTTGCCAGGATGTCACCAACAATTAAAGAGCTATATTTGAATGAGAAAGTCAGGTCATTTGCAGTGTGTGGTTTGAAAACACAGAAAAGTACAGGTTGTATGCACTTTGTTAGTCAGTCATCATGTATATGTCTTGAAGGACATTCTTTTCATACATTGAAACAAACTAGGAACAGGATTGGGCATCCCTGACCTACAACAAGGGTGCCCAATCCTTACCTGGAGATCTACCTTCCTGCAAAGTTCAGCTCCATCCCTGACCAAACACAACTTAAACAGCTCATTAGGATCTTCAGGAGCACTTATTAATTACAAACGGGTGTGCTGGAGCAAGTTTGGAGCTGAACTCTTTAGGCAGGTAGATCCCCAGGAACAGGATCGGGCACCCCTGACCTTGAATGATGATAAGCATGTTTTTAGACATGAATGTGAACAATGTGCAGACAAATGTGGTCTGTGCCATGAATTAATAGCTGTGTGAACTTTTAAAAGGGAACTTTAATTTCCTTTAATCCTAAAAAATTAAGATTTTTAAAAATTATTATTAATAGCTTTTGTTAATTTAGGAGTTTGTTCTCACCACCATGGTCTCCCTGAGTGTAAATGGACACACCCATATCGTCACCTTGGAATTATAAGGTTCTATCTGCATTCTGAGCAGTTTCAAGATATTGAGCTTCAAAGATTTTGCATTCCATATAGTGATATGGGGAACAAGTCTCTTTCATACAGGTGCATCTCAATAAATTAGAATGTCGTGGAAAAGTTCATTTATTTCAGTAATTCAACTCAAATTGTGAAACTCGTGTATTAAATAAATTCATTACTGAAATAAATGAACTTTTCAACGACATTCTAATTTGAGATGCACCTGTACATCAGTCCCAAAATGTGCACAACTTAAAAAAAACATCATGTAATGTAAATAAGTTGTCACAGAATAAGAATGTGAACAACTCAATTTAGACAAAAATGGCAGATAGAACCTTATAATAAAGTGACGGTATATACCCGTTCTTGTGAATTGTAACAACAGTATAAATACACATGAGAATAGTGCATTTGTGTCTTTTTTCTTCTTCTTTCAGATGTAAGACTTTTTTTTACATTATTTTACAGGTATGCAGAAATTTGAGTGAGTGAGACATTCTTAAAATAGACAACTTACCAAAAACATTTATTCATCTCTGAATACATAGACATGTTGCTTTCTTCAAACACTGATACTATCTTATATTTCTATATATAGTGTATATATTATTGGAAAAGAAATGACAAATTATTCCCATTAGAGTGTTGCATGGAGAATCTGCGAGCCGTGTGCTGATCTTCAGTTCAAGCCCTGATTAGAGCTGTTAGAACGACATGCTCTGCACACACCTGTCCTGCTCTGGCGTGTGCCCACTAAATACCTTCCTAAACACATTTCCTCAGCTGCTGAAGACAACTGCAGATCAGGCTTCCTCTCGCAGTGCCCACTTTACAGGATCATAAGAAGTCCATTGTTGGAGCCATGTTCAAATTTCAGGGCTTTATGCTCTGAAATTCCTGTCATAAAATGCCAAGACATTCAGCAGTTGATTTATCCCAGATTCGTCTTGCCTGCAGTGAATTATGTCCTTTGTGATAGAGCTTTTGACAGAATATATTTTGAAATAACACTCAGGGAACAAGTGGAGAGAGATTGTCTCGTTTTTAATTTTTTAATTTTTTTGTAAGATGGTAAATAGAGATTGTTGATGATAGGGAAGTTTTAAGCAACAATGATTTTTAGAAGGAACTGATTTATTTAGCCTGGCTGTTGTTGCCACAGCAGGGTTTATCCAGCCTTGGCCCCTGGCCTTATGCATTCATCCAGTTTGTGTCAGCCTGAAGTGGGTAGAGTAGCCAAAAACTTACACAAGTACAATTACTCAAATGACCTTTAGCAGTTTTTCCACTGAAAGTAAGGGGATGGTTTTGGCTTTGTTTCTGTGCATTGAAATGAGCATTGTTGTGGAGCTTCTTTTAAATGGTTTAAGGATGGAGACTGATGTCTCTCCAGGTGATGGAAACATATGAGCGATGATCACACCACTGCAGACACTTACAGAAGAGCTAATGGACTGATGTGTGTCTTCTTAATTGTTATTTTCAGTTAATAATGTTTAATGTTTTCTGACGATTTCATTAAAATGGATGTTTTCTGTATGATTTTACACCAGTGGGACACAGACCTCGCCCGTAAATCCACAGGATAATCATACTCTTAATTATAATCGAGTTTGCATTAGGGCTGCACGATTAATCGCATGCGATATTTAACGCGTTAATCGTGCAGCCCTAGTTTGCATGTATACGTACATTCATATTTGAGCCTGTGTGGATGATAGATCAGTAATTGTGTGCATGTTTGTCTTTGTATGTGCCTGTGTGAGTTGGAGGAATAATTCAGGCATATGTTCTGATCTGCTGGGTTCTCAGCTCTAATGGATAGTAGCAGCTGCCTCTTCATCTCCTCCAGACACAAACCACCATTGTATAAGTTTGCTCTCCCTTTCCAGTACATTCCCTCACTGCGGCCTAGACTAACCTCTGATTGACTCGACTCATTCAGCACTCTACATTGCTTCAGTGTCACAGGATTATCACTTCCTTGTTTTTAAGAATATGTGGTAAGATATAAATACATATGTAATTCCTAATTAAGTCAAAGAAACTCACTTTAAAATAATAAACAGATACTATCCATGTAATGATTTTATTAGTAAGTTTAAAGAAGGGTTTTCGCCATTATGCAGTTTTTGTAAAGAAGAAACTGAACCAATTGTACACGTATTTTTCCGTTGTAATTTTACCAAATTATTTTGGTCCCAAGTTTCTTTGTTTCTTTTTGAGTTATTTTACAAGTTTGTCACTATAACTGATGTAATGGTCTTGTTTATGGATTGTGAATACTGGTTTATTGGAAATGGATAATACAATTAAACTTCTTATTCTATTAGGGAAATATCATATACATAAAGCAAAATGTATATCGACTGTACCAAATGGTAGACTATTTTCCACTGATCTGAAGATTTTTTACGACTCTCTAACTTCAATACAGAACAATCGAAAAGCTGTAAAGACATCTAGGCTGCTGAAAAGGATACTTGATGTATTAGAAACATGATTGATATGTGATGTAAGATGCAGAATTTTGGTTTTATTGTTTTACAGATTTAAATGTCTTTGTATTCCCCTATTGTTATCTCAATAAAATTATTATTATTATTTTTTAATTGCTTCAGTGTCAAAAATCAAAAGCTTTGCACAAATCGTGTAGAATTAAAGGCTGTTCAGTATTGCTATAAGGAGACTTATAATGTGCAACATTTGTAGAGGTGGCTGTGGTGGACGTGTCACTGTATTTCACACCCATTTAATACTGGTGTGTGTGTACAGTCTCCAGGTGGCAGTGTTGCACTATAATACATTTAAACAGGGTCTATGGCTCTCCCTGGTTGCCCATATGTCTGTGTCAATCACAGTTAGCAGCAGAGGTCAAGGTTTGACAGTTTTCCCCTGCTGGTAGATGTTGCAAGGATACAGTTATGGAGGAAAATTAGTTTTCTGTTTGAATATTAATCAGTCCTAACATGACTGGTACATAAACTTAGTTTACACAAGAAAGGAATTTGTCAGATTAGGTCCTGTGACTAATGCATGTTAGATTACATTTCCAATTAATAATTTAACATTTTGCCAAAACATCTAACAAATGAGTAATATTACAGCATAAAGAACTAATCATTATATGACAGTAACATTAGAAGTGCTGCAGTGCATTCAGACTTGGCCAGAAAAGTACAAGCTAAAACTGAGATTTTAGTGTTAAACAAGCAACAGTAAGCAATGATGAAATATTGCAGTAGTACATTAAGCTATAATTACCAATTCATACTTGTATTCATAACAGGTGCATGATAATTACAACAAACACAACACATATATAATTTATGAACCACATTCATACATTTTTTGTTATTATACCATTGCCATTGAATACTTTTTTTACAGTCACAATATTTTTAAATGTTTTCCTATAACATCAATTTATGCATTGGATAATACAGCATTATGGTTACTCCCTGTGTTAGATTTATCAATCACTCTGAGTGGGTTTGTCCAGTACTGGATGGGCTGACCATGTTTTACACTGACTATCAACAGGAAATGTTGAACGGCCCTCCTGCCCCTGAGCATAAACATTGATCTCACTGAAGCATCATTAGTCTTTCCATCAGAACGTGTCTCTTAGATAAGCTTTCTAATGCTGAAGTCATACTAATGATAGTGTGCTCTCTGTGTAGTATGAAACAACTGATGCTCACGAATAACATTTTGTAATTAATTTTGTAATGTTGACATACAGGCTCATCATTTATGAGACCGTTGCAGTGAGTAGAATGTTGGTTTCAATGGTTCTTTGCAGGATTAATTAGGCCTGTCGCAATAATCAATATATCGACATGCAATATATGTACATAACCTCAATAATTGTTGGTGACACAATATATCGCCCATTATATTTACTTGAAAATTAATGTCACCCTGTTTTGTACATTCCACTTGCGCCTGTGTCTTTTGGAGCTTCTCGTGCATAACGTGGTGTAGTCATGAGGTGCTAGTTCAAATTTAAAAAATGCTTCTACAAAACTTTCATCTGCAGATATGGTCTTGTTTAGGGAACTGTGTCTTTGTGCATACGGACATCTGACTGCTGAGTAGTGATTGTGTTTTTCAGCAATAGTGTGCATCCTTAATTTACAGAGAAAAGAAGGTCAGGGAAAAATCTGTAGATGGAAAAATCTCCATACAAGTTCTTTGTGCATTTTTATTTTTTTGTACTTGGTACTTTGCAGTTTTTGTTAGAAAATGTTTATTTACTATTTATTCCGTTTTTTTTAAGGTATCTAATATTTTGATACTTAATTTCCATGAATTAAATATTTTTAAAAATTAAAAGTTTGTTGTCATTTGGAAGTGTGTAGGCCTTCTTGCATTATTATGCTGTTACATTATGATTATATATTCAGTGGCATAAAATGGTCTTAAAATGACAATAATATCGCTGATCGCAATTATTTCTGGGGCAATATATCGCACAACAAAAAGTTGTTATCGTGACAGGCCTAGGATTAATCAGTGCTGGGGAAACTACTTTTAAGTTGACTGAGGCTTACCAAACTACAAGATACTTACACTAGAGTACTTCAACTAAAATTAATATTATGTTTGTAATATGTTTTTATTTATTTATAGTGGTTTTCAAAAGTCGGTCACTACTGAAAAGTGCAGTTACATTTAAACACCATTTACAGATGCAGTAGTCTAATTGATTGCATTTGGCAATCGAATATCTGGTGGTAGTTCTGTAATTGTTATTCAGATATACAAATTAAACAGCAGATTGCTTTTATGTGCTCCTTAATGATTTTTTCTGATTTCTCTGGATACTAATCAAATTGAAAAAGCTTCATGTAAACACCTCAATCGATCCGATTAAGTGCGATCCAAAAGTTAAATTAGATTGAAAGGGTTGAAGTAGACCTGAAGTAATCCCATCATTAGGAAAAATAAATATATAAACGCTTTAACCCAACTATTTTCTCAGTTAGAATCAAAAATACTTGTGCACGTGTGGTGCCGTGATGCGTATGTTTACATGCGTCTTAAGAACGTGTGTATGTTTATTTACGTCCTATAAACTGGTCAGTGGAGGAGTGAATATTTACTAAATATTAGCTAAAAAAGCTTTTCTGACAGATAAAACAGCTTTCTTTTAGATGTGTCATCAAGATGTGTCATTACCTTATCATGGTGTCATTCATCGGTTCTGAACACAGCATCTGAGCACTGCGAATGCAGAATTTTGTGCATTTAATTTGTAGCACATGTAATCGTTATTTAAACAAATGTGCATCATATTTCAACGTTTATGGTTTATATAAAAATAACTTTTAGAATCTGAAATTAGATTGACAGAAATCAGCACATTTAGACATATCTACAATGACATGATATCATTGATGTGATGTGCAAACGAACTGATTATGTATTTTGCCCAGAGCTAAATTTGCCAATGACCACATTAAAAGCTAGGTGTAATGCATTTTAAGATGTATTGTGATCACATAACTGAAGTCACATGGTGTTGTCAGGGATGGATTCTGGCCACATTCAGTGTAATTGTAAATAAAATGTAAGACTGTGTAAGACTGAAGTTGTGCTACAAATGATTATCTGTTGCTTTGATAGACTGGGTTGTATAGAACAATGTCATGCTTTGCTTTTATATGTCAGTAAACTACAGTAATGCTTGATATTTTTGACAACTTTTTAATAGGCTTTTAAATGTTAATGGTGGTGATGGAGCAGTACTGGCATGACCTTGGAGCGATAGAGAAACAGACACTCGAACAGTAAAAGAAAAAAAAAAAAACAATCTAGGCAAATTTCTGGAGCTCCACTTCCATATGATCATACCTCAGTCTATTCAATCAAACTGGAAACACTTTAAAATTAAAGGGGTCATATGATGCGATTTCAAATTTTCCTTTCTCTTTGGAGTGTTACAAGCTCTTGGTGCATAAAGAAGATCTGTAAAGTTGCAAAGACTAAAGTCTCAAATCCAAAGAGATATTCTTTAAAAAAGTTAAGAGTCAACCATGCCTACCTAAAACGGCTCGTTCTAACACGCCCCCACATATCTACGTCACGATGTGGGAAGATTTGCATAACGCTGCCCAAATGTTCACGCAAAGAAAGAAGGCGTAACTTTTATTCTCGCTGTAGTATTGTTGCTGTCGCCGCCGCCATGTCGTGGAGATGCTGTGTTTCGTTGTGAAAGCGAAACTACTTTGTTTGGCCTTCCAAAAGAGGACGATATGCCTGTCACATCTTCGTCATGCCTGGAGCTGATCCGTGCTGGTTGCTGAGGAAATGCATCAACTTTGCGCTGTGGATCAGCTTTCACCGTAGACTAGGGGTTGCACCGACTAATCGACTAGTCGACTTCAATGCTCTGCCATGACGCTTTAAAGGGGTCATATGATGATTTTTTAAAGCTCATTATTTTGTGTATTTGGTGTAACAGAACATGTTGACATGCTTTAATGTTCAAAAAACACATTATTTTTCAAATACTGTACATTATTGTAGGTCCTCTATGCCCTCTATGCCCTGTTCCCCTCACACACACACACACGACGCGTTACTCTGTGCTGCGCAAAACTCCGCATTTGAACAGTCAATAGCAAATACTTAAACTGATAACACCATGAACTGATGGTAAAACTAACGACATTATTAACTGTCTTGATAT
>NW_015539858.1:253752-254271 GCF_001515605.1 Sinocyclocheilus anshuiensis
AAAGGAAAAACAAAAAAAAAAAAAATAAAAATGAAGGAAGAAAATAAAAAATTATAATAAAATATGACAAGACCAGTGGAGACAACAAGTATTGTAAGCAATAATGATGACAAAGATAACTATAACAACAACAATAATAATAATAATAAGGATTTCATTAAGATTAGGAAAGGGTGGAGGACAGTGAATGATGCAAGTAATAGTAATGATATTATTAATAATAGTAATAAATTATAAATTAATAAATATTTAATAAATTATTAGGGTTGTCGCTGATCCCTCCGTCGCAACAACATATCTGTTATGAGATGAGAGACATGCGTATCCATATGCAAGCTTTTATTAAGAGACGTGGTTTTAACAGGCATGGGTCAGACAATGGCAAACAGGTATATCGAAGGCAAGGCAAGAGATAAATCCAGGTAGAAGGCAAAGGTCCAGGCAGGGGCAAACAGAGTCAGAAACAGC
This sequence comes from Sinocyclocheilus anshuiensis, assembly GCF_001515605.1. Lineage (NCBI taxonomy): Eukaryota > Metazoa > Chordata > Actinopteri > Cypriniformes > Cyprinidae > Sinocyclocheilus > Sinocyclocheilus anshuiensis. The sequence goes on from NW_015539858.1 coordinate 254,221, forward strand.
AAGCAAAGGGTTAATCCAAGATACGTGGCGTGAATCAGAGACCAGGAAAAC
>NW_015539858.1:254768-257902 GCF_001515605.1 Sinocyclocheilus anshuiensis
CAGTAAAATTGATACAAATTTGGGTCCAAAAATTATTCAGACCGAGTCTGGGAAAAAACATTGAAGTTGAGGTTTTCATGAAGCTGTATGACAGCATGCCCAGGAGACTACAGGCTGTCATTGAGGCTAAGGGCTGCCCGACAAAGTATTCATAGTTGTGTAAATACTGTCATACTAACAGCTGTCTGAATTATTTTGATTGATTGTAATCTATTACATACCTTTCTATCAAAATGATCTAACATTATCAAGATGAATTTGTTCTGAAACAGTGTAACTCTGAGTTCTTGTCATATTTTATTACCATTTTCTAAACTATAACGAATAAACTGTGATAATGTGAGAAATGTTGAAGGTGTCTGAATAAATTTTGGTTTGACTGTATCTATTTGATAAATGAAGTTAACCAACTAACATTATACATACCCTTTTGGTTTCTGTACCCAATATGTACAAAATTTACAAATGCAATACAAATATCGGTATCGGTACTCTGTATCGGCAAGTACCAAAAATAAAAGTATCGGTATCGGGCGAGTACTGTAAAAAGTGGTATCGGTGCATCCCTAATTAAAATAAAGGTCAGAGTGGTGCATTGACAAAACAGTGGGATTTACAGTCAGGTGGCTTCTCTTCTTTGTCAAAACTGAAGCTTTGTCATCAAAATGACATAAATAAAAGCTTACTCGAGGCAAGGGTCATGTTTACACAATTTGCATCATTTAAGCTGTTACATAAATTGTTTGCCATGATCTGATGTAAGGTATAGACAATAACAAATTTAATCAGTTAAGCAATTTAATCACCCAAATCTGTAAACAACTGTATGAACATTACAACCTAAATCTCATGAATTTCATAATTTTTCTCATCTTATTTTGACTGTAGGGTTATTTTTGAAACCCAATTACTGCCAATACTGTCATGTCCAAAAAGTATGAGATGACTAGTAAGAATTCTTATTTTAAATTAAAAATGCATTTTAAAAATACTACACATTATTTTATTATTTTATGTAATATTTTTCTGTACTATGATTTAGTATCATTTTATCCAGCATGATTTTAGAATGATCCAAAGGCCATCTCGTGCTTGAATTGGATAAAGTTTAAAAGAGAAATTACAACAATAAATTAAAATTATTTTGCACCATTTATAGGTCATCTAATTCAAGGTTCACGGTTCAGTTCACCTAGTATGAGTACACCCTTAATTGATCATACCCTGGGACTTTTTTGTACATTTCTGGTAAAGACAAAACAAACCTAACACACATTAGCAAGTCCTACTAATGGAACGGTTCAGACAGTGTGAAAGTATTTGCCATGGTGTTGTATGGGGTCCTTTGTTTTCTTACCAAGAGCCTTAAGAGTCTTTCAAACTAAGGAGGTCCAAAAAAGAGGAAACTTCCAGTTAAGGAAAATGCATTGCGGTTTTCCTGTGATTGTGTAAAATTCACCAGCAAGGATCTTTTATTTTTTTTATTATGCAAGTAAGGAATGTGACAATATTTACAAGTGCCAAATACAGAATCACTTGGACAAACAAACATATATCCAGATAGCTAACATTTCAAGATCATTCTGATAACTCCTGTATATGTATTCTTGTGATTGTGATCATGTGTGTGTGCGTGCATGTCATTGTATGTAAGTGTGTGGGAGGAAGCATACAAATCATTGAGTATCTAAAAGATTTATAACAGATATAACAAGTATAACTACAAAAAATAAAAAATAAAATATGACAAGACCAGTGGAGACAACAAGTATTGTAAGCGATAATGATGACAAAGATAACTACAACAACAATAATAATAATAATAAGGATTTCATTAAGATTAGGAAAGGGTGGAGGACAGTGAAGGATGCAAGTAATAGTAATGATATTATTAATAATAGTAATAAATTATAAATTAATAAATATTTAATAAATTATTAGGGTTGTCGCTGATCCCTCCGTCGCAACAACATATCTGTTATGAGATGAGAGACATGCGGATCCATATGCAAGCTTTTATTAAGAGACGTGGTTTTAACAGGCATGGGTCAGACAATGGCAAACAGGTATATCGAAGGCAAGGCAAGAGATAAATCCAGGTAGAAGGCAAAGGTCCAGGCAGGGGCAAACAGAGTCAGAAACAGCAAGCAAAGGGTTAATCCAAGATATGTGGCATGAATCAGAGGAAAACAGACCAGGCAAGACTAAGACTAGACTAAGAAAACGATGAAAACTTAAACAGGCTCGGTAAGGTAGCTGTCTGCTAAACGGGGATAAATGCAAAACAATACACGAGAATAAAACAGAAAACACGGAATGGCTCAGTAAGGCAGCTAACACTTGGGGAGTAAAAAATGCAGAACAATACTCAGCGACTAGAGCAGGATCAGGGTAGGTGTTAAATAGTGTGTGTAATAGCATTCAGGTGAGCGTGTAATTGGTTTCAGGTGTGAGTGTAATCAGTGCAATGGAACATGGGAAATGTAGTCCAGGGTGATGTGTAACAGTCTGTGTGGTGCGAGAGTCAATATTATGGAAGGGCGACCTCTGGTGGATAGTAATAAATTATATATTAATAAATATTTAATAAATTATTAGGGTTGTCCCTGATCCTTCCGTGGTAACAACATATCATAGCTTAATCCCAAGCCCATGTCACGCCACAGCGGGAGTGCCTTGGAAAGATGCTGCGGGGCAACAGGGCCCAAAGCTCTCCCCCCATCCCCCAAAACACCAGCCATCCATGGCCACTACCTGCATGCCACGCTTGTCTCAGATGTCTGTTATTTATTTATTTACATATGTTTTTTAATGTATAGATGTGTATATGTCTCAGCTAATTTGTGATGCATTAAAAAGGTGAGACATGTAGTGCAGCCCAGGCCAGGGACCCGGCCCACCCACACGGCCCACGTACCCTTTGTATGTGTCTCCCTTTTTTTTTGACTCTTGAAGAGGCATATTGACTCTTAAGTTTCTCTCCCTCTGCAGGTGGCAGCTGCGGATGCTTCTTGGGCACTTCATTCTAGAGCCCTGCAGTTCAGCCCGGGCCCGACGGGCCCTGACTTTTTTACGCCCCTCGGGCCGGGCCTGTTTTAGGCTTCTCCTTATTTTTATATTTTAGACATCCATCA